>NC_056746.1:1050869188-1051169188 GCF_019279795.1 Protopterus annectens | reverse complement strand
TCAAAATTAATAATTTCCCCCAAGGTTCCCTTAATTACTTTTCCATGTATGCACAATCACAAAACCATTAATGCCCAGTTACCAAACAAACAATAGAAGATAAAATAGATAAATACTGGCTGCAGAGTAAAAATAAAATTACATCAAAATGAATCCTTTCCCCCAAGGATCCCTTATGTACTTTGTCCATCATGTATGCACAAGCACAAAAATTAAACATTTTCCCCAACCCCAATGACCCCTTTAGTACTTTTCTATGTATGCACAAGCACTGAAATGAAAAACTTTCCTTTCCCCAACGACCTCTTCACTGCCTTAGATATTAGACCCAAAACCCTCACCCACTGTCCCCCCCTCCAGTTACCAGAGTCTAATTTCCAAACAAAAAAACAGAAGATAAAATTAATAAAACACACTAGCAGCAGAGGCTAAACTGCCTGCAATAACTTAAGACAGTAATATATTTAACATACCACCACCAGGGCACTGACAGCAAATGGACTTTAATTCAAAGTTGTTCAAACTCTTAACACTTTTACTAAAAGTGTCTTCCAAATTCTTCAAAAGAAAGAACTATAACACACAAACAAACATCAGCTTCAGTCTTCAGTTCACTATTCACTCTTGAATCTCGATTGAGAAGGTGGGAAGGAGGGGTCTGGATTATAATACCAAGCATAAAAAGCACGGGAGCCGGTAAGGTTACAGAAATAATGCAATCCAATGGCTTTAGCTGGCAATTTTGCACCTGTGACCTGCCACTGAACCCAGACCAGACTGAACTATTAATTTAGTCAGGTAGGGGAGAGGCAGACCAATGCACCAGCTAAAGGTCCAATATGTGTTTTAAATAAATTGAACATTGTTTCATTCAATACCAGCTACACAGGGAATCTATTCCTAGTTCAGATACAATCATAAAACTCACTGCATGCATTTTGTCATGTTTAAGAAAATATGGGGAAGTCTAATTTTATAACAGCTAAAAATAAATCAGGGGTCCCCATTGTAATGCTGTGCTACTGCTACCTCCAAGTTATACATAGTGAAGCTGTTTGCTTCCATCAGAGAAGGATGTTTTCGATAGTCTGATTTAGGTGATGCTCTTAAATTGCTTCGATTCTCTGTTTTGGTACCTTCTGGCTGCAGAATGTGGAAGCTCGTCACTGCCAAAGCTGCCTCTAGATGTTCGTCACAAGCAAGATTGATATGTGCATGTTAGCTTTATTATAAACCACGTAACAAGAAAGACTGTGATTCCTAACCCTAAAAAGCAAATTAAACAATGCTGGATGCTGTAAAGGATTACGGTTGTAATGTAGATATGTCTCTGAATGTTTTGTGCACATCATATAGTTAATCAAGACATTTCAGCTCCCCTTATATATTAAGTGTAACTAATGGCATGTTGCTAATGCATATGCATTACAGTTTCCGAGATTGCACTACAGTGGGGATCAGGAAATTTAACATTTCCTGACTTTCACTGTACTACGATCTTGTTGACGGAGTTTGTTTGTAATGAGATGGAAGGAATGGTCTATGGTGTGATCTCGGAGACTCGGACCTGGGCCAGAAATGTGTTTAGTTGGATGGATGGTAAATTTTGGCAATGGCATGCAAAAGTGGGGGACACCCCTTCCCCTTCTCTCTATGGTTCCAGCGCCTATGCTTAGAAATAGGTTCCATAGACTAACCCTTACCAGATACAATAGTTCTCATAGGGGGGGTTGGTCACTGACTTATGTATTTTAGGCAGACCATATAGTATTGGGATGATGGGACAAGAAACTGTAAAATAAGTAGTGCATCCGCAGAGATTCCTCACAAAGGAAATACATGCACTAAACCACATGACCCTTAAAAACCAGCTCAAAGCATCTGCAAGTCAAATGGTATCAGAAATACCCAATCCGGAGACCTTAACCTCTTCTACAACATAAACAGAATTGATTGGAGGGGCAGGTATACATCACAGGGATACCACTATTCTTGAACAGACTCCCCATCCAAATAAAACTAAGCTGATTCCTGTCCATATTCAGATTCAACTTAAATCACTTGTTCTGTACTGTGCTACCTTTCTTATTTTTTATAATAAAAGTTTGTGCAGTGTAAAGGTATCTCAGGGCTGTTTGTGTGTTACAGCTAGTTACTGATCTGTTTCGTGCTTGTGGATTTTAATTTGGGCAGTGTGTAAATGCCTTATCCTGCAGCAGGGTGCCCTTTCAATATTCAATGGTATGACCCCAGAAAGATTCATTCATAAATAGGGAGTATAACAATAAAATCATGGTAAAGGTATTTTGAATGCCTAATGGATAACATGGCTAAGCTTAAAATGGCCCTTCAGGTTAGTTGCCCTAGTATTGACCTATGAACTTACATAGCTGCCCCTGAATTCATTTGGCTCTGTTAGACCTGTGCAGTTTGTTTGCATATGTACTGAACACAATGTGCCTACTTGGTATGATTGCTTCTGCAATGAAACTGATCTGCTATTTTTTTTAAATGTGAGTTGGCTTTATCCCTGCATTTTTCACACAGTAACCTTACTCCAGAGTAGACTAGCTAAGAGTCTCACCATAAACCATTTCACTTTGATGTAGAAAATTGCACCAGTTTTATAACTTCAAGGTGCAGGCTGTTTAATCATTTGCTTTGAAAAATAATGAATATAGGTCGTTCCCCTGCTTGCAACTTCCCATAAAATTTCTTGCATGGAACCATCATCTGAGAAAACAATTGCACTAGTACCTTCTTTACAGGAGCACAGACAGTTATTGGAAGTCCTGCAATCACTGTCTGTTTAACAGTAGAATATTAAGGACATTCTTGTTTTCTTTTCTTTCTTTCATTCATTCTGCTTTCTTCCTGTCTAAATCTGGATTTTGTCCAAAGCATTGCAGAAATGATTACTTGCTAATGATATTTTATCAACTTTATATTTATTGACAGATTATTGTGCCATCTGCCTAGGAATAAATTAAACAAAGTGTGGAAAGAACAATTCGGATATCTCTGTTTCTCAACTACTACTGCACTGCAGCTGTTTCATTTACTGAAAGAGAAAGTATTTTTAGGTCTGTGAGTTCACAGAGCTCAGGCTGGTTTAGGAAAGAAAACCATTTTAAACAAATAACTGAAATGTCTGAATGGTCTTTGACTTCGTCATGTTCCAGCCTCTTGAACTCAGAAGTGCAATGTAGTCAGGACTTTGTCCTTCTGATAGTTATTACTAGTTAAATTACTGCCTCATGAACTCAGTACCTTTTTTTTTCTGGGACAAGGTTATTTTCAGAATATGGATTACAAAAATGCATTCTTGTTCAGGTAAGATATAGAACATTCTGTTCTAGAAATGTTTTATGTCGGTCAGTGTAGCACATAGGGTAAAGGCATTAAACTGCCACTACACTGTGGTTTTGATTCACTTGGCCTCTGCTGATATACTGTGCCACTGTAACTGGTTTTATGTGGTTACCAAAAAGGCATATATATATATATATATATATATATATATATATATATATATATATATATATATATATATATGTATATATATATATATATATATATATATATATATGTATATATATATATATATATATATATATATATGTATATATATATATATATATATATATATATGTGTGTGTGTGTGTCTGTATATATCTTAGCAGTGCTCTGCCTGCTGCTGAGATAGCTGCATTGCTCATTTTCACAAGATTATGTTGATGACTCTAGAAGTGCAAGTAATTTAGTGCAAATAGCACAATGCTAGCAGCTGCAGCAGGCCTGAGAAGAGGTAAAGTAGCATGCTGATGTAACTAACATACGGACAGTGGGACAATCATGTGACTATAAACAGGTTTACAGATAAACACAAATCATGTCTCATTAAGGCAACAGCGAGGTGGCCTGATGTCCAAGTTAGGGTATTTACTTCCATTGCCAGTAACATCGATACTTCTACTAGTGTGTGTATCTGATAACCATATTGGAGTAGAGGGCTACACCCCCACACACACACACACTTCACAAGTTTGCTTATGGAAGTATGTGCCACCATCTTCTGGAGGTGAAGGCTAGGGAAAACCATACAGACTCTCAATGTAAGTATACTGGAAACAAGCAAAGAAAATCACATGCAGATGAAGATTCTTTTGTCATAATTACACATGCAACTATTGGATTAAGGACTACAACATGCCTGCATTAACAAAATTATACAAGTATCTGCCCTTAACTGTTTCATGTGTGTGTGTGTGTGTGTGTGTGTGTGTGTGTGTGTGTGTGTGTGTGTGTGTGTGTGTGTGTGTGTGTGTGTGGTAACCACTCAGACCTTAAATCAGGAGAATTTCTTCCCTGGTGAGGGATCTGCAAGGTAAAGGGCAAATTTGGGTGTGAGCCATAATGCATGTATGAGAGATGAGTGGATCAGTATAGGGCAGGAGGCAGGCAGAACTAGATCTTAGTGATACCTGAAGAGTCAGACAAAAATATGGTAAGAGTAGCAGCACTAGATAATAGGGGAAGAATGGAATTCCATTATTTTAGCAGTCACATATTCTTATTATTCTTAAATTGAAAGGATAAGATTACAAAAAGCATGCTGTATGGAGGTATTTGACCTAATTATATGAGCTGGGAATATCTTCTCAAGATGTATAATTTAACTTGGAATATGAAACAGTAGTATTAAACTGAATATTTAAATGAAAGTCTCATCTGACATGAACATATCATTCCATGTGTCTGCAGACTTTTTTATCCTATGTAAAGTCATTGCGTTGAAGAAAGAAAGATGACTGCCACAGATCAGGACCAGGTATACAGTGACTAGGCATGGTCCCAGTGTGTGCCTCAGTCTAGGCCACACCTGATTATGAGGCTGTGGAAGAGCAACTAACACTAACCGCATCATTCCCTTAAATTAAGTCCTGAAATTCAGGCATGGATACTGACAGGTGAGCCAGGCCACTGAAGGCATAACTGACCTTGTACCAGCATCACAAATAACCATCAAGCATGCACACTGTCTGCCTTGCAACCTTGTCAAGTAGGCAGCTGTGGCAGAGGCCTTACAGCAAAGAAACTGGCATTTAGAACATTGGCATGACAACTCACTGAACCTACCAGAAGCTTGTACAATACTCTTGGCTGTGCCCAGGGCATGACACTATTCCCTGATAATTCTTGCATTTCCCACACAACCATGCAATCTGTAATTACTCCTTAGCAGTGCATACCTGTGTTACGCTGCATGGCTTGTGATGGAATTCTTCAGTGATGCACTGTTCTAAGCAGGTTCTGTGCACTATTGTTGTTACAAATTAATGCTGTCAAGAATCAGGATGCTTAGAAGATTGCTTCATGCAGCATTTGGAACATGTTAATAATACATGTAAGTCAGTTTACTGCAGAAGATCAGTACTATGAGTTGTTAAAAGTATGATACTGCAGTCATAGGTTTGTTTCCATCAGTCCTGTATTAAAACTACGTGTAAAAGTCACTTAACCAAACCAAGATCCTCAGATGCCACTGAAGATAGACTATTGTGCCTACTGAGATTATCAGTTTAATAAAAGTAAAACAGACCAGGGTAGTGCAGTCATTGCCTCACAGGGTTTGGTTCAACATTTCAACTCTCAGTTTGGGTGCCTTTTGTGCGGAGTTAGCACATCCTGCCTGTATCCATATGGACATTGGTTCTGGTTTCCTGCCACATTCCAAAGGCATCCGACAGGTATATTGTGTATCCTCAGAATTACCTGTAGGTATGTGAACAGTGTGCAAGTGACTGGGCAAGAGTGTGTCTATATCCTGCACTAGGCTGTGCTTCTATGGAATGAACACCTATGGCTTGCGCCCACTGAGTTTCGGGACAAACTCCAGCTCACCTTCATCTTCAACCCCCTTTTTCCCATTTTTTACATGGAGTCAGCATGTCTTGTCAACTGTCGCCATCTCTCTCTATTCAATGCCACTCTCTTGCCTTCTTCGATACTCATGCCTGACTGTTGCAGGTCTCTCACGCAACTCATCCATCTCTTTACTGGATGCCCTATTTTCCTTTTGCCTTCTTTGTGTCTGTCCCAAATCTTCCTCACTAGATTGTCTTCTGCTTTATTGCACATATGCCTGAACAACCATACTCTGTTCTCTTTGTTCTCTAATTGTTTTCCACTGACGTGAAACATCATTTTGCTCTCTTTTAGAAGTGTGTTTGGTTCTCCATGCCACAGCCTGAATCCAGGTTGAATAATATGTCTGCTTTTAGTAATTTACAGTATTTTGGTCATTCTGAAAAATACTTAAAAGTTTTACTTTTTACTTTTTGTGAATTTTTCTCATGGATTCCCCAGGAAAACTTCCCAACAGGCGCTGTTGTGGGTGGGCATCAAGTTTCCCAAATACTATCGCCTTAAGTATTTGTTTTGTTTGGGGTAGAACCATGCTTTTGCTAACTGTTCCAAATTTAAGAAAATGTGCTTAGCTTAGAGATTAGAAATGTCTGTGCTTCTTGATCACAAAAGCTTTATAACTCTAATACCTATTCCTTCTACTGCCATATTTCCTGCTAATTCTTAATTCCCTAAATAAACAAACAAACAAAAAATATACTCAGAGAGCAAAGTAAACATTAAGTCTCTGTCAGGCAGTACACAGGTACAAGTGTTGGTGACAAAGCAATTAAGACCTCCTGACCCACCAAACATGATAGACTGTCCAATGACATGTTCCTTCAGTCCTCAGAAGGACAACTGCTGGGTGTGTTCTGATCCCCTTATCAACTTCTGGCTTGCATGGAGGAAGGGGGGACATGTGACTAGATGGTCAGGCTAACTTGATAATGAAAATGGTAGTCAAAGGACTGCTTGAAGGTGAAGTTTTTGTGGCTCAAAAATGGCATTTTCTTACTTGAATGTCTGGATAGTATGTGGGGGTTGCTGTTCTCCAAGCCGGAACATACCTTTATTATGCTTTGCCGTTAAGTGTCCTGGTATAATGTATCATTTTCTCCCCCAAATAAATTTCCTAATTTTATATTACAAATGTCCAAGGGTCCTCAATGTGGCTAGATGCATATAAGATAGTAAGTGTGACACAAGGGAAATAATGTCAGCCCAGCAAGCTGGAATTTTGTAAATAATTATATGTAATTTGAGAATATTAATATGATTTATATAGACATGTAACAAAAGGAGACACTGCCAGCCCAGCTATCTGAAATTATGTAAATAGTTATGTCATTTCTAAATGCTAGCGTGATGTAATTGCTTGTGTTACCAAATACATTAGAACTATATGTTATGTGTATATTAAACTACTGGTACAGAAGAGTGTGTTGAACAAGGCTTGTACAGTACTGAGCTTCAAGAATGTGTCCGCAGTGTACCCTACTGGAAAAGAACAGAAATGTGTATAAACTATATACCTGTACAAATGTATGTTTTAATAGTAAAAACTGGAACATACAGAGTTAGCTTGCAAAACCCCAAGAAAATAAGTTGAAATTAAATTATTTTAGGATTGTATTATATAAGTTAGTGTCAATGCAGCAAGGAGACAGGATGTCTAGAACTATGGTGCCTTCTGCATTGTTTTGTGTTTTATTGTTTTATGTCTTCTATCTACTGCAAACATTTGAAGGCTATGTATTTTTCACATGGATATGTCAAATGCAACAATGGGGAATTTAGGCTGGGAACTGAAGTCAAGCAACAAAAAGTGATGTCATCCAAGCTAACCCAGCAGTAAGATTTGATATTAATTTAAGAACTGTCTCACAGAGAGATTGCATTTTGTATTTTGTCTTGGATCTAGCAAGAACATCCACTCATCATCACCATCCAAACTTGCCTTGCTCTGTAAGTAATTTTTTTGGTGCATAGTAACTCTTTTAGATATAGTTAGGAATATAGTAAAGATTAGTTTAAATGTTTTCTGTATTTATCTGAGACTGTCTTGCAATGTTGTTTTAAAATATTTCCTGTGATTTTGAACTCTGAAGTCACTGTGTTGATTTACTGAGTATTGCCTTGTTCTTTCATTATTTATTATTAAATATATTTAAACCTATCTTTGTGGCTGATATTTGTGAGACATATTTAAGCTCTTAGAATACTTGCATATGTATCCAGTGACACTGTACAGGCCACTCCTAAATGACCTTGCAAGTCTTAGTCAGGCTACCATTTGGATTACTAGCAACATTACACAGCAGGATTGTACACCGTTTGTAAGGGCCTTATAGTAGCTGATAAGTAGGGGCTGGTGGCAGTGGAAACTACCTTATAGTCTGGGCAGAAGAGGGCATAGCTAGTAAACCTGTGCTAGCCTTTCCCAGTGTGTGTATGTGTGTGTGTATGTGTGTGTGTGTGTGTGCGCGTGTGTGTGTGTGTGTGTGTGTGTGTGTGTGTGTGTGTGTGTGTGTGTGTGTGTGTGTGTGTGTGTGTCTGAGTGTGTGTGTGTGTGTGTGTGTGTGTGTGTGTGTGTGTGTGTGTGTGTGTGTGTGTGTGTGCGTGTGTGTGTTTGTATATAAATCAAATCTCAAAGTGTGTGTGTGTGTGTGTGTGTGTGTGTGTGTGTGTGTGTGTGTGTGTGTGTGTGTGTGTGTGTGTGTATGTGTGTGTGTGTGTCAGCTACTTGGGCGGGGACATGAAGCACTGGTTGGACAGAGAGGGTGCTGTAGGTTTTGGCTTGGTCCCTCAGCTGTGATCTTAACCCTATAGCTGTGCCAGTGGGGAGACTTATTAGGGATCTGGAGAAGGAGGGAGAAACCAGCCCCAGACTGACTGATCTTTGTGTGCTCTTAAGAGAAATGGCACTTTACTGTGTGTGTACTTTTCATCCTCCCAGTGTGTACATCCACTAGCTGTTGTCGGTGAGGATTGAGGCTCCTTGATTACTGGGCTAGTGCAGGGACGTTACAGTAAGATTCCCAAAAATATGAATTCTTCAGTTTTTAGTATTTGGATAGTAGACATTGGTACCCTGCATGTCAGTGGTATCTCCTGCTTTTGTTTATATTATGTATGCAGAGGAATGCGTTAGGTTGGGGCAGAAGGATCCATGTCTGGTGTGGTGAAATAAGAAAAGGATTCTACTTCTGTTGCTTCATTCCAGTTTGGTAGATGAGGTGAAGGAGAATGAGATCTTGGCTTTATTCATTTCAAACTGGATTCCTAATTAGCCTTAAAGAGAATTCTGAGGAAGCAGATAACCTTTCCAATGGGTCTTCTAAGAGAAGCTTCTTTTAGAGATAGTTTAAACATCAGAAAGAAAAATTCTAAAGGGTCACTAAGTCTTTACCTTCCCCAAAAGTAAGACATGCTACACTGATGAAGCTACAGATGCTGGAAGAACTAGGATCTACTGCTACTGACTCTTTCATGGCATTAGCATTTAATATTTGATTTAGAGGCTTTGGTTTTGAGCAACCTGCACCAGAAAAGCTAAATAGATTTTAGAGGATTCAGGAGCTAAATAAATTTCTCCATAAAAGATAATGGGTGAGCCTGTTGTTACAGATATATTTAACACTAAAGGGTCAGGGGAAATGACTGCTACTAGAACTCTTAATGAAATGGAGCAGATCCTTGAACAGGTTTAGGAAAAGGATGTATATACATCTTGCTATATTAGTCATCAGATTCATTAACGTCCAAACCCATATGCTGCAACACAAGGGGGAGATCAATAACCAAAGGGTGGCTATATCAGGATATTCAAGGTGCTCCTCTGAAGGAGAAAATTATACAGTTTGCTCAGACTGAAGGTAATGTAGGGTCAGATCCTAATAAGTGTGGTTATGACTTTCAGGATGTTAACTTCAAGGCAGATGACTCAGCCAGTCTACATATGTTTGTCTGGTTAAGACCCAATTTTTCCTTGAAGATGGTAGGGGTCACTTGCTAGATATCACTCTTGATTAAACCCTTTTGTCTGGTCATGCATCTAAAAAAATTGTTGCCATTATGAAGGAAAAAGAAATCAATATGGAAAATGAAAAGCAAACATTTCAGTCCTTAATTCCTAAATACAATATGGTTAGCAATACAAGGAAAAGAGACAATTCCAAAGAAACATTAAATGTGACAGTCCAGAGGAGAGATTCTGCAGCAGCAAACCACTCAATAAAAAACACTGAGACTTTGTAAGCCCTCACCCTTTTCCCACTGTCCTGAATCCCCAACCTATAGGAAGAAGTGCCCCTCAGTTTATTAAAGTTTGTATCTTATTACCCAAGACACATTACTAAGAGAACTTTCTCATGAACTCTTTTAATCCTGAGAGTGCTACTAAAAGCAAAAAGGGGAAAAGAATGCATGATCCTTTCATTTACAAGCTGGCTTAAATGGCACCAATTCAATCTTTTAGCACATAGATTGTTGACGCCTTCAGTCACCCTATCCCTGCACAACAGGTGTGCCTCAGCAAGGCAAACGTCTGTATCTATTTATCACTTTCCTGAATGCAGTGTCATTAAAGGAATTCAAATGTACATATGCTAAAGTGGTTCAAAAACTAAGCACTTATTACAATATAAAACAAATTAAAACATCATAAATACATAAACAGCTGTGAAGTATAAGATAATAATTGTTGAATTCACAGTTAAAAGTAAGAGTTTAAATGATAAACCAAACAGATCCTAAGTGAACTCTTAAAACTATCCAACCTGGGAGATTCTCAACTATGTAATGCCTGTAGACAAAATGATCTCATGGCTGAGTTTTCCAAATTATCTCTTGAAATCTCAAACAATTCTTGGATAAGAGCACAGTTACTCATCTTTTTATGTGGTAAACAGGTGCTAAGAAGCTGGCTTGTTTTCAAATATAAATGATGCAAGGAAATTATTTATTTATTTTGCATTTGTTTACCAAGATAGTCTGACTGGATATATGTCTATTTTCAGCGGAGGCCCGGGGAGAAAAGCTCCAGTAGACAATATTACAAATATTACACAGATTACACATCAAGTTAGTTACATAGAAAATATAACACAGGCCCCCGGATTCTCAATAGCCTGCACAGACTGCAAGATTAGTGCAGTAGCTCATGCAGGCAATATGTCTGCTGTGCGATCCAGGAACAGCCGGCTGGGGAGTGCATGAAAGTTCCAGCACTAATCTTGCACGGACTAAGCCCTGGTATGCAAATCACCTAATTTGCTGGAGAAATCCATGCAAATTAGGTGATATTGCAATCCAGGAAGCTTTCAATAGTCCATGCAAGACAAGTGCAATCTGCAGAAATGTACTCGGTTACTAACCGAGTACATTTTTGCAAATTTCAAAACGGAGCTATGACAGCTCCAAATAAAGGCTGCATATTATAGAGGAAGCATGCCAATGGCCAAGTAGAAGACCATTGGCATTGCAAACTGTAAAAAACATAAATAAAACAACTTTTATTTCCTTTCGCCGATCTTGGCTGTGTAAGCATAGGGCAGCGGCGCGCAAATGGGATCAGGGGGAAAATAATAAAATAAACTGAAAATGAGCATTCAAATAAAAGTCAGTATTCTGCCATGCAAGTCAATGGCAGGCAAAAAAACAACATGGCCAGTGAATAGTAGTTGCTAAGGGGGGAGGGGGCTCAGTGTGGGGCATGTAACTATGCATTAGTAGGCAATCCTATGCAAATGAGGGAAAGGTTAGTGAATCCCAGATTTTCCCAGGGTGTGAGGCAGGTCGCAAGAGTGTAGGAGTATAAACGGCTGGGTGCAAGGCTAGGATATAGGTGACATCATGGGGGGGTGAGTCAGGCATACTGTAAGCAGATTAGAGACCTGTGGCTCAAGATTGCTCCTATGTTAGCACAGCTAAGCTAGGGGTGTGTCTAACCCTGCCTACCATAGTTTACAAAGTGTAAGCATGTGTGCGCAGTGCGCACCAAGTTTTACAGGAAGAAAAAGGAAGTTAAACCAGGAAAAAGCATCTCTGTGCACATATGAGCACTCTGTTTGCAGGGCGTGCACACAGGCTTAAACAGGGAGGCAATGGGAAGGGAAAACATTAGTAGGAAGGTAAGCAAGGAGAACAAGCTTAGCTGACAGGTGAAATGTATCAGAATCAGCCAATTATAAAAGCATCAGCCCAGCCCAGCCCAGCACACCACTATAAACTATGCAAACACCTTTCCCCCTTGTTTTCCCAAAAATTCTGCACCACCGGTGTATACAGACAGGGAGATTTTACAAAACGAAAGCAAGAGAAAAAATGTTAGGGGCTGCTTTTGCTATCATAAACCAGCATGTGCAAGAGGCCGAGGGTTTTGAGGATGTGAATGCTGCTGAGCAACCCACAGTGAGGAGACGGAGTAGAGTGTGCAGACCCATGGTAACCTACCAAGGGCTACATGAGCTGAAGATAGTGGAGCGCTATAGGGTGGACAGGGACCTCCTACAGCAAATTGTTGAGCTGTGCCAGCCACGCCTCACACACAGAACTAACAGAGGGGAACCCATCCCAGTGGATACCAAGGTATGTGTAGGTCTAAGAATACTAGCTACAGGTACCTTCCAAAGGCCACCTGGGGATATGATGGGAATTTCACAGGCATCAGCATCCAGGGTACTCCACCAGTTCCTGGATGCCATGTCAGCAAATGTCAGTGAGCATGTATAGTTCCCCATCACCCGTGAGGTGTTGGCCAGCAATATGTGTCTCTTCCACCAGATAGCAGAATACCCTGAGGTAGTGGGTGCAATAGACTGCATGCACATATGCATTAAAGCATCACCAGGTGAGCGGGGTAGAGTCTACATCAACTGCAAGGGCTTCCACTCCATCAACTGCCAGGTCATGTGCGATGCCCAGGGCATAATAATGAATGTGGGTGCTGGCTGCCCTGGAAGCTACCATGATTCCCATATTTGGCATCTGACGGAGCTGTACTAGACATTTACCAATGGGGACATCCCACGCGGTCACCTAGTGAGTGATGCTGGATACGCACTGGAGCCATGGCTGATGACACCCATCAGAAATGCACACACACCCGAACAAGAACTCCATAATGACGCACACCCACAAACATGAATCATATTACAGCTTGTGTTTGGAATGCTCAAGTCACAGTTCCGGTGGCTGGACACATCTGGTTGAGCCTTGCAATGCTCACCAACTACATGTTCCCAAATTGTCCTTGTATGTGCCATGCTACACAATATGATTCTACAGAAACAGCTGCAGCAGGACAGCATGGGGCAGGGCCACACAGCACACCACCAGTGCCAAGGCCTGCACAGGTGCAGAGTGACTCAGAGGAGGAACAACCTAAGCCTACTCCAGTAGGCAGAAGGAGGCATGCCCAGTATGCCCTGGCCTTGGCAATGCGGCAACGCATAGCACATGCACTGACGCAGTAGGGACCCAGGGAATGACACCTCTCTCTGACTCACACATACAGTAAAAGGGATGCCAAACATAACACTATCTGTGCTCAACCATGTATAGGGAGTGTACTATGTGCATCCGACATAGGCAGCCCTGCATCACCATCCTCAATACTGGGACACCCACAAGGTAAGTGACTCACACATGCCAGTTGGGGGTGGGCACATACCCAACAACAGTCACAGCCAGCAGGATAGGTGTAGACAAACACAAACAAATGCTGTACTATGGCCTTTGAATGAGCCCCATGGATAACCCCTACCCCAGCCCCACAGAGACAGACTACAGTAGGCCAGCCAGTTGGATGTCAGTTGTGAAGGCTAGGAAGTCAGAACCTAATATGTAGGTAGTGAAAACTACGATCTGTAGTACACTGGTATGCATCTAGCCAGCATGATAGGTAGGACTACAGACTGAAATGCTGTATCTGACATACCAGTACAATCCTAGCAACTGTGTAAAGGTGTAAGGTGTGTCCCACCATCCTCTGTGCACTGATAGTAACAGTAGGTATGCCCCCCACCCTTGTGTAGAAATGTAGAAACAGTTTGGTGCCCCCCCCACTAAGCAGAAATGTAGCAACTGTCCATGCCAAATGACTGATGTATACCCTGCAGACACAGCATGCTACCTGTCGTTGTACAGCACAAAGGTCAGCACCACAGTACAAACCACCTGGACTTAATCAACACATGCAATATAGATGGCCATACTGGGCATGCTCACACACAAACACAAGAAGGCCATGTCAGCAAACAACAGTGGACCAGACATATCTGGCATTTGCAGTTCTCAGTGCAGACACATGTCAGTATGAACCACTCCTGCCTTGCACACAAAGTGGATAGGAATACAGACATATATGTAAGGACAACACACTATAATAAGCCAAAGGTAGATGGACACAGATGTGTTGAAGAGGGTGACTGTGACAAGGTGACATCTGGGCCTGTCCCACCCAGCACACAGCCAAAGGACCCCAAACACGAGTTGCAGGTGTCACTCACTGCAGATACTAGCCACCAGTATCTGTCAGCATGACGGCATGTTGCACGTGCCAGCTGTGCAACATGACTGTACAAGGAAGATGTCACCTAGTAGCTGTATACATGTACCTGTAGCATATGACCCTGTATGTGCCCACATCTGGCATGTCAACCCCTACATGAATGGGTTACGGCCCATGCAGACATTGCCCTCTCCATAGCAGTATCATGACAAGCCTGCTGAGGTCATCCAATGTGAAATACACCTTGGGTGAGCTGTAGCTCAGTAATCACCATGATGCATCCCATTACTGTGTACTGCTGTACTGATAAACTAGTTAGGTAGAAGTCCTAACCCCAGACTTGGAAACTGTGTGAGTGTGTGTATGAGTGCGTGTCTTGGTCTCTGCCTGTGTAGAGAGAAATTCTTTCTAGGCTACTCACACTCAGTACAGTTCATATGCACAACATTTGCCAGGCTGTAGATGTCATGCACCTAGAAATGCACCTCTGGGGAAATCATAGCCCAGTAAACTCTGTAGCATGCCCTGTAACTGCATACCGCTCTAGTGTGATAAAATAGTGAGGTAAGTGTTCTAACCCTCTACCTGGCAACTGTGTGTGTGTGTGTGTGTGTGTGTGTGTGTGTGTGTGTGTGTGTGTGTGTGTGTGTGTGTGTGTGTGTGTGTGTGTGTGTGTGTGTGTGTGTGTGTGTGTGTGTGTGTGTGTGTGTGTGTGTGACTGAGTAGAGAGCAATGCTTTTTAGGCCACTCTCAACCCATACAATACACATACTCAACTTTGGCAAGGCTGCTGATGTCACTCACCTAGGAATACACCTCTGGGGAAATCACAGCCCAGTAATCTCAGTAGTGCATCGTGTAACTGTGTACTGTGCTAGTGTGATAAAGTAGTGAGGTAGGTGTTCTAACCCCAGGCCTGGCAACTGTGTGTGTGTTGGTGTGTGAATATGTGGGTGTGTCTGACTGAGTAGAGAGCAATGCAATGCTTTTTAGGCCACTCACACCCCCTACAATACACATACTCAACTTTGGCAAGGCTGCTAATGTCACTCACATAGAAATACACCTCTGGGGAAATCACAGCCCTGTAATCTCCATAGTGCGTCTTGTAACAGCATACTGCTCTAGTGTGATAAAGTAGTAAGATAGGTGTTCTAACCCCAGACCTAGCAACTGTGTGTGTGTGTCTGACTGAGTGGAGAGCAATGCTTTTTAGGCCACTCACACCCCGTACAATACACATACTCAACTTTGGCAAGGCTGCTGATGTCACTCAACTAGAAATACACCTCTGGGGAAATCACAGCCCAGTAATCTCCATAGTGCATCTTGTAACTGTGTACTGCTCTAGTGTGATAAAGTAGTGAGGTAGGTGATCTAACCACAGACCTAGCAACCGTGTGGGTGTGTTGGTGTATGAAAGTGTTTGTGTGTTTCTGACTGAGTAGAGAGCAATGCTTTTTTGGCCACTCACACCCCGTACAATACACATACTCAATTATGGCAAGGCTGCTGATGTCACATACCTAGAAATACACCTGTGGGAAGGTCATAGCCCAGTAATCTCTGTAGGGCGTCCTGTAACTGCATACTGCTATAGTGTGGTGTAGAACTGTGGTAGGGTTCCATCTCTACCCATGGCAGTTCTGGATGTTTTGTGTGTGTTGCAATGTCTGTGTATGGAGCAATGCATCATAGGCTACTCACTCGCAGTACATTTCAAATGCCCTACATTGCCAATCCTGCTGATGTTATTCATTGTGAAGTAAAACTTTGGGGTGAACGTTCTTTAGTACTCCCTGTGGTGTGGCCTACAACAGTTCTATGCTTTCGTGTGCTATAGACCTTGGTCAGGGGTTCTATACCCACACATGTCAGTTGTGGATGTTTTGTGTGTGTCTCACTGTCTGTGTAGGGAGCAATGCATTTTAGGCTAGTCACTTGCAATACAGTTGAAATGCCCTACTTTGGTAAACCTGATGATGTCATTCAATGTGTAATACACCTTTGGGGAAAGATGTCTCTAGCAATCCCTGTGGTGCATCCCCCAACAACTCCATGCTGTAGTGTGATATAAACCTTGATCAGGGGTTCTATGCCCACACATGTCAGTTGTGGATGTTTTGTGTGTGTCTCACTATATGTGTAGGGTGCAATGCATTTTTTAGGCTAGTCACTTGCAGTACAGTTGAAATGCCCTACTTTGGTAATCCTACTGATATCATTCACTGGGAAATACACCTGTAGGGAAAAATTACTCCAGTAATGTCCATGGCGCATACTATAATTGTGTAGTGCTGCAGTGTAATAAAGTAGTTAGGTAGGGGTTCTACTCCCAGACATGACAGGTGTCTGTGTGCGTTTGTAACCAGTATCCTGTGTAGATGTGAGTGTGTGTCAACTGTGGGCATTGTGGAGGAGGTTTTGCTAATTTATTTTATGGTGGTCCTACTATATATCACAATGTCAACCATACAGGGATAACAGATGTAAATTACCTGGGAGGCTGGGGTGGAAAACCATACCCATACATGTGACATCAATGCCAGACAATCCAAGGTAACAACCCCACTATTACCCAGAGCACACATGCAACCCATGTGTCATATGAACACACATGCCTAGGCAGCACCCAATACCTGGGTAGTACACTACATACTGGCCACTAATAGTAGTTATGCAGTGATAGCAGTAAGCTACAGATGGCATGTCACCCTGCTCATCTGTCCAATATGCACGTACATGCAGACAGTGCACCTCTACCATGTTCCCCAATGGACACCTGCACCACCTGTGGTGCCTTCACATGTGACTCACAATGGGCATACCATGCCAGACAACATGTCCTGTATGGACAGATGACACTGATGCTGCCCAGTACCAGTTCCTGCCACAGGTGGGCAAGACTGGCACATCCAATGATAATATGTGTTCACAACAGGGGCCAGACACCCCAGGTACAGTTCCACATGTCACTGTACATGAATGTGGGAGGTGTGCACATCCCAGTCACCATTCATGTCATAGACTAAGGAACACATAAATGGCATGTAGTGCACAGCATTGGCCACACACAATAGTCACCCAGATGACTGGATGAGGGCTGCAATACACACCTGTGTAGGCAAATGCAGTAACTACAGGCCTGAGCCATAATGCAGACCATTGTCATGTGGCCTGATGCCAAGGTATACCCATCGCCTACCCTTGTACAGCCTGCTGGCACAGGTGACCACCACACACCTGTGTAGACATGCACCCATGCATGTCAGAACTGGCACCCTGTGTGTTCATGTGTGTGTGTTGTATGGTGCATATGTCCACATCCACACTCACTACAACCCCCCCAGGGAATACTGAAGCATGCAGCCTCCATATGACCCATGTGGTGCATGTGATACCTGCGCATGGATGTGTTGTGGCAATCCCACTAGTGATGAGTTGCACACCTGGCCCTGCCAAGTGTGTCACTGTGTGTGCATCCCTGTGAGAGTGTGCCTGTGTTGGTGCTGGCACCTGTTCTTGCTGACAGGCACGTGTACGACACCTATCATATATCTACTGTATCCCTGTTACAGATGTCACTCATGCTCACAAAAATGTTCTGAGTGCTCCACATCAGGTAACCCATGTGGTGCATCCAATAACTGCATCAAACTGTGATAGCACTACGTAGTTGTCAGGGGTTTGATACCCTGTGCTGGTAGTTGTGTGACACAAACATGTTTCGGTTTTACACTCCCACCCTTCCCTGACATGTATTTGCCTCTGTCTGCCTCCTCCACTCCCTCTCTGGTGGATGTGGATACCGACACCTGCCTTGCTTAGGCAGCAGCATGTGTATTTTATGTGATGCTTATGATGAGCTGATTGCCTCTGCATGAATTGCAGCCCTCCCCTAGCTGATTGCATGTGGAACAGCTGTGGTAACAATCCCATAGCCAGTTGTATGGAAACACATTCCAATACCTAGGAACATCATGGTGGTGTTGGGCCTTTTCAGTCACTGTGAGCAGCAACTAGATCTGTTGTTTGGCAAACAGCATCTCAGATGGATTGGGGATTTACCTCAACAATATACACTGGGGAAAGAGGGCAACAAACAGGAGGGGGATGTGCCTGACCTGACTACAGACTGTAAGTGCTGCTATACTGCATATGGAGTAATGTTGGTTTAATAGTGTTTGTCTGGATATGCCTGTCGTACATGTAGTAATACCGGCCATGTCATTTCCATGTATATGAGGAATCCCCATCTGCAGGGTCATCTGCAGACTGGACAGTGTTGTGCCTATGGTTTCATGTGTTATCCACAGTGCATCTCTCTGTGGAATGCAGATGGTAGTGTGAGGATTGCAGTCTGTAGATGGTGAAGGTCATGACAGTTACTGACTTCATATCCCTCATAGGACATATGTTGCAACAAGCACCATTACAATGGAAAATATACAAGGTTATCACAGCAACATATCTATACTGGCCCTGTGTATGTGCTGTCAGTCACACCACTGTCAATGTTTGTACATATAGCATGCATGAAGTGCTGCATATGTGCTGTATGCCATAAATAGTGTCATCATATCTTATAACAAGCCAGTGATATATCAGATTGCTAGACATGTCATGTACAGTATGGGTTATATTTTATGACATAAGCTGGACATTCTGTGGATGTTTATACAGTACTGAGGTCTGTGTAGTGATGGTGAATGTCAGCAGTGTGGGTATTGTTGATATGTACTTTAGCCTGTGTAAAGACTGTAGTAGATGTCATTGTCCTAGCTCCCCTTCTATCAGATGTTACATGCTGCCCCACTGTATGGTACCATTTTGCTGTACATGTTTGTAGGTCCATACACACATGTCCCATACCATAGACAGCCATCAGACCAAACTGTGTAGCAGCCCAGTATATGTAGGGACATTCTGTGATTGGCACATATGAGGATGATGTAGAACAGATAGCCCATATACTGTAATATTATGCTAGCCTACCATATGTGGCTGTGGCTGTTTTCACATTGGTTGTGGTAATGCACTGTCACACAGGTGTATCTTACCTTGTGCTGTGACATGGCTGTTAAGCCTCCTATATATGCAAGTACATGTGCATTACCCCATACAATATGTAAGTCAGTGTTGAGCCAGTCTGCCTGTAGCCTGCACAGTGCATTGTTACATGCCTAGCAGCATTGTGTACTTAACCAGTGGGATGTCATGTGCAGATACTTGTCAGATGTACTACTGCCGGGCCTCCCTCAAACGTCATTTATGTCAGACAGACCAGTGGGATGCTGTACAGATGTATGTCAATATCTAGTAGGTAGTGTGTCCATGGCACCCCTGTAACAGCAGTCATTATGTGTCAGGCCAGACTGGAGTGTGTGACACCAACACCTATGGTGCCAAATGTATACCAGTTGTTATGTTATACCCATCTATGTGGCTGTCTCCATCCATATTGTCAGGCCTGGTACACATGTGGTGCACTAAGGGAATATGTGTATACCGCTAGACTGTACAGGGTGTGTCTGAAGTGCCATATAAAGTGGCCAATATCTCTGCTGCACTCCACTGGGGGCATTACATGCTAGCAGCGATACTTCACAATGATGTCTGTCGGATGTCTGTCAGTAGACAATGGCACACATGTTATAAGCAGATTTCAGCATCCACACACACCATGTCTGTGAAAACAATCCCAATGACAGTAGCAACAGGCTAGTAATATACCTGCTATACATATCTGACATCCCCTTGCACTATGACATTGGGACTGTAGGGGCTGGGGTATGGCTACACTCCATGTCCAGGGCATATGGTGGAAATAAATGTACATATACCTATCCAGATAGCCATATATATATATATATATATATATATATATATATATATATATATATATATATATAATTACACCTGTACTACATTGAATTACCACTGTCATGGCAACCACCCACTATAAATCCCTACATCATGTGCCCATGGTCCCTTCAGATTCCTGTGTGATGGACATCTGTCCTGTGTGTGGGAATCAGTGACACAGGCAGCAGGTAGCAATATCTCTTACAGGAGAACATGCACACTCAGAGTGGACACATTTGTAGGAGGTTCAGGAACTACAGACAGACTGTGGTTAATGTTGTGTAATGCTACGCATAGTACTGGTGTTACAGGGTGTGTGTGTACATACTAGTGTACCTTGGAATGCAGTCTGTCTGCATAGCTCACTACTATGGGCCTACCTCTTGCAGGGCAAAGGTATACCTATTATGTGTTGTCCGTCCACCATACAAGCCCTGTGTCAGATATGACACTGGCAGTTGTGTGTGTTGCATACTACCAGTACATGGCTACATCCATGTCTATATCTAACCTCAATTCCCTGACTAAGGGTATGCTGCAGACTATCCTGTAACACCATCACCTTGCTTAGTGTATGGCAACAGTGTTCCACATATATGCCTGTGTTCCAGCCTCTGTCTCACATCTACATACCAAGCTCTGCACATTTGTCATGCTGTTGGGGGTTGTTCTGTAGTGGGCTGTGAGTATATCACACTACCATTGCTGCCATTAGTACACTGCTGTTGTATGCCCTGCACATACACTGGGGCTGGGGCCATATATGTGTGGGCGTCACCTACACAACACATGTGCGCCCTTATGCACTGCAGAGGCCAGTGTATGTAACAGTGATATATGGTCATGTATTAATGAGTCCAGGTGGGGAGCACCATAAATGACCTAGGCTGTTACAAATTTGGGTGTATCAGGGGTGAGCTGCCACAAGGTATGTGGATGTACAGCATCTATATCACATTATTGAAATTTTACTACATCGAATCAATAAAGGTCGAACTTTATTGATCGAAGTAGTAAAATTCTGAATAATGTAAAAAAAATATATAAATAATACTAACTAGCGTAGGCAGGGGGGCAAGCCCCCCCCTGCACCCCCACACCCCCCCTACTTAAATATACCAACTCCAAGACTGCACTACATTTAGGTAAATAGAAATCTCCCCCTTACAGAGATTTCCATTTACCTGCACTATGTTCTGGACTTTTGACATTATTGTGCCGACAATATCGTATTCGATATTGTCGGCTTACGACAAGGTGAACTAGACCTGGATGTACAGTACCGTATACTCCACCTATATTGCAACTACTAACATGACTTGGGGTACTGCAAGCCTACTTCCCCCTGCAATACAGACTGGTCTGTGTGTTATGCCTTGATATGTTCTGGCTACAACCCATTGGATCACAAAATGTCTTTACCTCCTACGGAGATTGTACAGAGTGTAGATATAGGCTACTGAACCACACACCTGCAGTACATACTGTTTATTGTATGGTACCCTGTGGCCCAGTCTGTCAGCACTACTGTACATTCTGAAGGGCTTGGCTTGGACTACAGCAGTTGTGAACCTTTCCAGACTACTGTATAAGTGTAACTGTTTCACAGTTACAGTACTCCGTTTATATGGTTGTCAGTATTTGAACAGCAATATGATATGGCATATAGGACTGTTATGGTACACAATTAAAGAAGTCTCATTTCTGCAAACCTGTGTGTGGTGTATTTACTATGACCTTTCTATGGGTATATATTGCAGGCGTTGATTGACATTTTATATGTTTAGCCCATACAGTGTCCAGTTGTTCAGGTGTTAACTGTAGTTAAACTGGCTGTTCCATATTGTGTGCACCTCCTACATACATATCTGACTGTAGTACATATATCTGCATGTGTATGTGTAGTCACATGTATGTATGTATGTATATATATATATATATATATATATATATATATATATATATATATATATATATATAGATATCTGTATCAGCATATATGTGTATGTGTATCTGTATCCTGGGGACATTGACAGCTTCCACATATTACATGTCCTGTGGGAGGCACACTGTACTTGATAGTGTATTGCAGGGCGCAGGTGTTTGGCTGTGGAGGGATGCCTATTCGTACAAGATGTATAGTGTGTGGGGCCTCTCAACCCCATTAATGGTGCATGTGGACATTGGTGTATTTGTTAATCTGCAATTGCTATCTACAGATATATGGTCGTATATACCTATATAGATATATTTATCTGCTAACAGATATATAGGTATATGTGCATAGATAGCGATATATATGTATATAGAGGTAGTAAAACAACATATATATTTGAATGCATGTGTAACTATACATATATGGGTATGTTGTATCTGTTAAGGTTGCATTATAGTTACACACACAGACATCTTGATGTTGGAAAACATTTTCTGCACTGTTGCATGACAGGACTGGCTGATATGTTTCTGAAACATTGAATATCTGTGTACCTGTCATGGCTTAGTGGTACATCAGTTTGTCTAGGGTGTACAGGGTCCTTGTTTTGAGCCTTGTCGGAGTTGTTTAATTTGTTGCTGGACAGAACACATCCCGTTGTATAGAGAGTGATTAAGGTACCGCAAAGCAGTTGTAAGCAGGTTTGTGTGTTCTGCCCAGCAATAAAATAACCAGGTCCTGCAAGGCTCA
Organism: Protopterus annectens; assembly: GCF_019279795.1. Taxonomy (NCBI): domain Eukaryota; kingdom Metazoa; phylum Chordata; order Ceratodontiformes; family Protopteridae; genus Protopterus; species Protopterus annectens. The sequence goes on along the minus strand of NC_056746.1, from coordinate 1,051,146,215 downwards.
TACACAGGACCCTGCATATCACACACACAGCGATTCACCACTAAGCCATGGCAGATATGCATAATCATGATGTATCCACATACATATCATGCATCACAGATATACAACACTACAGGGAATGTATTCCACCATGTAGATGTATTTGTGTGTGTATATATGTTCATCATTAGGTTCATAGGTTCATAGGTAGGTACTAGGCTATCTGCCCGAGGGCATTTATAAGCCCAGCCAGAGTGTGTTGGCTTTCGCCACCCCATTGATTAATTAACTGATCCTCTGTCAAGAGAGCCAATGAAGTGATCCCAGGGGTGTATTTTCTGTTACCCATCCACTCGTCAAGGTTTCTCTTGAAGAGTGTTAGAGAGGGGCTCTGCCTGATGTAATTTGGAATTTTGTTCCAAAGCATGGGGAGTCTCTGTGACAGGAATCAATCCCTCCAGCATGTTCTATTTATTGTTGTGACAAGGTTTAGCTCACTAGAGCACGTGACTCACAGTGACTTGGATTTCTTTAGATGGAGCATGTCCATCAATTCTGAGATGGACATGGCTTTGTAAGTCAGGCAGAGATCACCTCTGAGTAAGCGATATGCCACTGAGTACAGCCAGAGTTTTTTCAGTCGGGCTGCATAGGACATATGTTTGAGACCAGTAATCCTCTTGTTGAGGTAATTTAGTGGTCTTTCCAGCTGTTGGAAGTGTCTTGTGAGGTACATCGCAAATGGTGCATTGTACTCTATGATGGGTCTAATGAGTGACGAGTAGAGGGCACTATAACCTCTTTATTTCTAGAAGCAAACCCTTTAGTAATTAGATGGGCCACATAGAAGGATTTCCTAACTACTTTGGCAATATGATTGTCAAAGGAGAGATTACTATCTACCTGGGTCCCCAGATCTCTTATTACCTCTTCTGTATTAAGGGGCTGCCACCTATGTGGTAATTCATGGGTGTTTTGTTTTTCCCAAACGGGATGACTATGCATTTTTTGGCATTTAGCTTGAGGCCATGACGTTGACACCAGGTTTCCATCTCAGTAAGGCCCTTTTGGAGGCTGTCCATGTCAGCTGGAGAGTCAATTATGGCTCCCAGTTTGCAGTCATCAGCGAACTTGGTTAGCCATAGCCCTCCTGTATTTTCCTGTACTTCTGAAAAGTATATGCCGAACAGTAAAGATCCCAGGACCGAGCCTTGTGGGACACCACTTGTGACTGGTTTAGAGCTGGACCTGGAGCCCGCTATTCTTACCGTGTGAGTTCTGTCTGTAAGCCAGTTGGCAATCCCATCTCATGATGTAGGGGGTTTATGTTCAGGCTGGTGAGTTTTTCTGGAATACCTGAGTAAGGAATGGTGTCTAAAGCCTTGGCGAGGTCAAGGTAGGCCGTGTGAACCACCGTTCCCTTGTCTATGGCCTTGGTGATTGTCTCGAAAAAGTCAGCCAGGTTTAGTAGGCATGATCTGCCCTCAACAAAGCCGAACTGGGTCGGGTCAAGTGTTTGGAGGTTCCCAATGTCTTTGTTAATGAGTTCCATGATGATGCGCTCCATAGCCTTGCAGACCAGGTTAGTCGGGCTTATGGGGAGATAGTTACCAGGGTCAGTTGTGGCCCCTCCTTTGTGGAGAGGAATAACCTCTGCTGTGCACCATTCTATGGGCACATAGCCTATGGAGAGGCTGAGGTTGAACAGCGTATTTAGGTGGGGAGGTTAGTTCATTCTGTAGTTCGTGCAAGACGCAGCCTGGGACACCATCTGGTCCTATTGACAAGAGTGTTTCTGGCTTTTGAAAGGACTGTTTTCACCTGTGCGTCTGTGATTTTTGGGACACTACACTTTTCCGGTATTGTTGTGGGCCCTTTTGGAGGTGAGAGGGGGGTGAAGTTTGCACTGAATCTATCTGCCAGGATGTTGGCAATATCAATAGGTTCAGTATATTTTATAGGTTCATAGGTTCATACTAGGCTATCTGCCCTGGGGCAATTATAAGCCTAGCCTGATTTTGTTTGGCTTACGCCACCCCTTGATTTGAGTATACTGTGCCCTTTTTAAGGTTTAGTTTGCTGTGCCTCTGTCTAATAGTGACACGGAAGTAATCCCCGGGACAAACCTACGATCCCCCATCCACTCATCAAGATTCTTCTTGAAGAGATTCAGTGAGGTGCTCTGCCTTACATGAATTGGAATTCTATTCCAGAGCAAAGGGAGCCTCTGGGTTATGAATCTGTCCCTCCAGCAAGTTCTATTTATTTCAGTGCTGAGGTTCAAGTCCCTCGAGCATGTGGCTCTAAGGGATTTAGATTTACTGAGGTGGAGCATGTCCATTAATTCTGGATTGGACATAGCTTTATATGTCAGGCATAGATCGCCTTGAAGTAGGCGGTATAGGCAACTGAGTAGAGCTGGAGTTTTTTTAACCGAGCAGCATATGGCATCTGTTTGAGTCCCTTGATCCTCTTGGTGAGGTACTTTTGGGGTCTTTCTAATTGCTGCAGGTGTCGGGTAAGGTACATCCCAAAAGGGGCATTGTATTCTATGATGGGCCTGATGAGGGATGAATAAAGGGGCACGATTACCTCTCTTGATCTAGAGGTGAATCCTTTCATGATGAGGTGGGCTATGTAAAAGGTCTTTCTAACCACTTTGGCAGTGTGGTTGTCAAAGGAGAGATTGCTATCAACTTGGGTCCCCAGATCCCTAATTTCTTTCTCTGTACCTAATGGGTTACCACCTATGTGGTAATTTGTGGGCACATTGTTTTTGCCAAAGGGTATGACTATACACTTTTTGGCATTTAGCTTTAGACCATGGCTCTGGCACCAGTTATCCATCACTGTGAGACCTTTTTGAAGGATGTTTGTGTCAGCTGGAGAGTTGATTATGGTGCCTAGTTTGCAGTCATCTGCGAACTTGGTGAGCCATAGTCCTCCCACGTTGGCCTGTACCTCGGAAAAGTATATACCGAACAAGAGCGGTCCCAGGACAGAACCTTGTGGGATGCCACTTGTGACCAGTTTCGAGTCTGACATGGCTCCAGCAACTTTCACTCTGTGGGTTCTGTCTTTGAGCCAGTTTGCGACCCATCATGTGACATAGGGGTTTATATTTAAGCTGGATAGCTTATCTATGATGCCCGAGTGGGGTATTGTGTCAAATGCCTTTTCTAGGTCCAGATAGGCTGTGTGAACTACCTTCCCTTCATCTATGGCTTTGGTGACTGTTTTGAAGAGGTCAACCAGGTTCAAAAGGCAGGATCTGCCCTTGACGAAGCCAAAATGGGTAGGATCTAGTGTCTGTAGGTCCCCAATGTCTTTGTTTATAAGGTCCATGATGATCCTCTCCATAGCCTTGCAGACTAAGCTAGTCAGACTTATGGGGCGATAGTTTCCAGGGTCCGTAGAGGCTCGGGACCACTGTTGCTGTACGCCATTCTGTGAGCACATATCCTGTAGTGAGGCTGAGATTTACAGCTGTTTTATTTGAAGGATTAGTTCTTCTTGGAGTTCATGTAGGATGCAACCTGGGACGCCATCTGGTCCCATGGAAGCAGTGTTTTTTGCTTTGGAGAGGGCAGCCTTCACCTGAGCATCAGAGATGTTTGGGAGGCAGCCCTCTGCCGGGATAGATACTTGCTCTTTTTTTGGGGGGGGAGAGGGTGGAGAAGTTTGCACTGAACCTGTCTGCCAGGATATTGGCGATGTCTGTGGGTTCAGTGTATTTTTTGTCATTTAGAATCAACTCAGAACAAGTCTGGGAGTTGCATCCCAGGTTCCTAACATAACTGAAAAAGCCTTATCATTGTCTTTAGTGTCCTGAGCAATTTTTCTCTCGAAGCTGGCCTTGGAGGATTTTATGAGGGATCGTAATTTTTTGCTAGTACTGATCAGAGATGCCTTCCCTATTAGGGATTTTGCTCTATCATGTAGTATCTTCCTCCTTCTGTTGTACAGTTTATTTATGGCTGGGGTCCACCAGATTGGATGCCTGCCTTTGGATGTTTGGGTTTTGGTTTTGTTTGGGATAGCATGATCCATGCATTCCTGGAGATGTCCGTAGAATGCGTTTATATAGGATTCTGCAGTTTGGGCCATAGTTTCCACTGGCCCTGGGGCCTTGAAGGAATCCACTTCAGTTTTGAGAAGTGAGAAGTTCACTTTTGAGAAGTTTTTCACTGTGGTTTTCTGGGCTGGGGGTGGGGTCGGGATGTGGACATCCAGTGAAATTAATTTATGGTCTGATCTTACCAATGAGGGATATACTTCAGGTGTGGAGCATAGAGTCCCCATGTTGGTAATGATCAGGTCTGGTATGTTATCCCCTCTTGTGGGAGTGGTGACTAGTTGTTCCATAGCATTTGAGTTTATAATTTCCAGGAACCTTTGGGCTAAGGTGCTGGGGCTTGAGTAGTGCTCCCAGTCTATGTTTGGGTAGTTGAAGTCGCCCAATATAATGGTGTTCGGAGAGATCTTCATGTTCTCCAATGTTTTCAGGAAAGCCGAGTGGGATTCCTGACTTTGAAAGGGTGGTCTGTAGGATGCTATAAAATGAAAAGCAGTCTTGCCCACTGTGAGTTGCACATGGATGGTCTCCGATACTTCGTGCAATGCCACTAACCTGGAGGTGTGGATATCCTTGATAAATATGGAAACTCCCCCTCCTTTTGTGGTTCGGTCCAGGCTTTGGGGCCAAAAAGCATGATATGATGTATAACCTGGTAGTGCTGGGGTGTGCTCTGGAGCCTTGAACCAGGTTTCTGTCACTGCACAGATATCGATGTTCTCCATACTGAGGAGAGCTTCGAGTGCGTGCATCTTGAGGTTAAGACTTCTGGCGTTTAGCAGCATTACCCTTAGTTTCTTGTTTCTTGTGCTGTCTATGGAGGTGGGTTTGACTTTTGAGCCTTGCCTATAAAAGGCACTATGGAGGTGGCAAGAGCCTTTGCCAATATCCGAAAGCCCAGTGTTGACAGGTGCAAGCCGTCCCTTGTGAAGCAACGTGGCTTGTCGAGCATGTCATCCCAGGCTGACAGACACTGGATCCCCTTAGAACGACACCAAAATTTTAGCCAATTGTTAAAATCGATCATTTTGTCTTTGTACTGTGGCATCATTCTGGGTGAGGGTAAGATGCTGCTCAAGGTCAGGGTCATACCGGCCTGGGCTACATGATCAGAGAGCTCCTCTATGTCTCTTTTCATGTAGTCCAGGGAGGTACGTCTCAGGTCATTCACACCAGCATGTACAATGACTGAGTCATATTTGTATTTGCTTTGGAGTGACCTGAGTGCTTGCGTTATGTGGCGGATCCTAGCGCCCGACAGGCAGCTCACTGTGACCTTTTCTTTATTCAGCCTGGTGAGCGGGACGTCAGTGTGTCTGACAATAGAGTCACCTATTACAAGAGTATCAGGTGTGTTATTCAGCCTTAAGGGCTGTGGCTGCTTGGCACACTGACTTTGTGGGCTATGTGTTGTGCGTGTTTTGTTTTGGGGTAGCGTTTGCTTGGATGCTTGCTTTGGAGGTCTCTGTTGCTTAGGTAGATTTTTATTTAGAGCCTCCGAGTATGTTTTTGTGTATTTATGTGTTTGGTTTGCTGATGTGGTGGGACTATGTGATACTGGAATTGTGTTGTGTGAGGTTACCTTCTCCTCCTGACTGGTTTCACCAGTTTTGAGATGAGAGAGCTCAGCCTCCAGTTTGGCTATATGGTTGCATCTCTCACATATATTTGAACCTGTTTGGAGGAGGAGAGGGTTGTCCGTGTACATGAGACAGTTGTAACATTGCCTCAAAACTTCCAGATTCACCAGCTGGACTGGAGAGGAAACCATTGACTGACCTTTGGACATGCTAGAGTAATATAGGGAAACTGAATTAAGTCAGACCAATAGGGGACAAGGTAATCGTAGAGAGTATAAGAGTAAGTAGTGCTTATGGTTTAATAGTGCTAACTTGTAAGATTACTTATTTGGACCAGTGAATGGTCTTAGAATGAAAATATGGTGTTTAAATTGAGAGATAGAGCAGTTCTAAGGGAAAAAGTGAAGAGCAGACTTTCTGAGCCAGGAATAGTTTAAACCCAATTAGGCGGCGCTGCCCATTGTTGCGCTATGCACAAAAATGTGCAAAACCGCACAAAAAAGGGATTTAAGAGAGGAAGATCAAGGAGTTTGGAATTGACCCAAAATGGCCAATGAAACTACAGTTTCAAGTCAGTAACCACTCCCACAGGGGCAGGCAGGCTGCTCAATGTTTATCACTGCCACTGATGAACAGAGAGACTTCCCTTTATCCCAAGCAAAAAATGGCCTCCAAGAAACTTACAAACAGTTCAGAACAGCAAGCCTGTAACTGAACTTTTTTAAATCTCAGAAAAGTGGAAAAAAAGCAAGATTTTTTTGTTTTTTTTGTTTTTTTCAAAGATAGCAGAGGTTCACAAGTATCAACAAGTTATAACAGTGCAGTAAATTACCCCACACTTGAGTGCTAGGCCAGAGACAAATAAAATGCAAGTTTTGAGAAAAAAACGATTTTAAAAATAAATGCAAACAGGAAATTCAGTAAACAGCTCTAGGTTGTGCTCTAAATACAGTTACTAATGCAGAAATCAAGTTTAACAAGCCAGAAAATGCTCAAAGTAGGCAGCTATGCAGAAAAACTTAGCAAATAATCTGAAGAAAAATACTTAAAATCTCAAAAGTGGCTCCTTTCTTCTCTCAGCGTTTTCTCTTCTTGGTGGTGCTTCACCAACAGCCAAGTCTGAAAAGATGCCAAAACCACGAGGCAATCGGGATTTAAGAGAGGAAGATCAAGGAGTTTGGAATTAACCCAAAATGACCAATAAAACTACAGTTTCAAGTCAGTAACCACTCCCACAGGGGCAGGCAGGCTTTTCAATGTTTATCACTGCCACTGATGAACAGAGAAACTTCCCTTTAGCCAAAGCAAAAAATGGCCTCCAAGAAACTTACAAACAGTTCAGAACAGCAAGCCTGTAACTGAACTTTTTTAAATCTCAGAAAAGTTGGAAAAAAGCAAGATTTTTTTGTTTTTTTCAGAGATAGCAGAGGTTCACAAGTATCAACAAGTTATAACAGTGCAGTAAATGACCCCACACTTGAATGCTAGGCCAGGGACAGATAAAATGCAAGTTTTGAGAAAAAAAACGATTTTAAAAATAAGTGCAAACAGGAAATTCAGTAAACAGCTCTAGGTTGTGCTCTAAATACAGTTATATGTACTAGTTCAGTGCATATCTGCGAGCTGCCACTTAGATTCTTAACATAGCTAAAAAAGGCTTTGTGGTTATCTTTTGAATCCTTGGCTATTTTTCTTTTGAAGTTAGCCTTGGATGATTTCATGAGGGACCTCAGTTTCTTACTGATACTGATCAGGGATGTCTTTTCTTCTTGGGATTTGCTTTATTTCTGAACTAGTTTCCTCCTTCTGTTGTATAGCCTGTTTATTGCATGGGGTCCACCAAACTGGTTTCCTTTTCTTAGAGGAGTGAGTCTTGATTTTGCTAGGGATGGCATGATCCATGCATCCTTGTAGGTGCTCATAGAGTGCATTTGTAAAGGTTTCTGCATCTTGGTCAGCATTATCCTTTAGTGTGGGGGCTGTGAAACTTACCACCTCTGTATTAAGTAAGGTGAAGTTTGCTTTAGAAAAGTTTTTTACTGTGGTTTCCTTAGTTGGGGGTGGTGGTGGGGTGTGGACATCCAGAGTGATTAGTTTATGGTCTGAGCTAACCAGTGATGGGTTGACTTCTGGTGTGGAACACCTGTCACCCATGTTAGTGATGACCAGGTCCAATATGTTTTCACCTCTGGTAGGGGAGTTTACCAGCTGATCCAGGGCATTTGAGTTGATGAATTCCAAGAGGCGCTGGGCCTGGGAATTTGTACTCTAGTAGTTTTCCCAGTGAATGGTAGGGTAATTAAAATCACCCAATATCAGGGTGTTTGGTAGGACCTTCATGTTTTCCAGTGTCTCCAGAAAGGTGGATTGGTGGTCCTGGGTTATGGAGGGTGATCTGTAGCAGGCCACAATTTGCATTGCAGATTTACCCGATGTTAGTTGCACATGGATGATCTAAGAGGTATCATGCTGCGCCACTAACCTGGAGGAGTAGGTATCCTTGATGAATATGGATACACCCCCTCCTTTTGTGTTTCGGTCTGTGTTCTTTGGCCGAAATGTGTAGTATGAGTTGTAGCCCAGTAGTGCTGTGGTGCTCTCTGGAGCCTTGAACCAGGTTTCAGTTACTGCACAGATGTCGACGTTCTCCATACTGAGGAGCTTCGAGCGTGTGCATTTTGAGATTTAAACTCCTGACGTTGAGTAGCATAACACTCAGTTTTTTATTAATTGTGCTTTTTACTGAGATGGGTTTGACTTTTGAGCCATGCCTAAAAAAGGCACTATGGGGGCAGCAAGAGCCTTGGCCAGTATTCGAAAGCCTAGGGGAGATAGGTGCAAGCCGTCTCTTGTGAAGTAACACGGCTTGTCGAGCATGTCGTCCCAGGCTGACAGACACTGGATTCCCTTTGAATGACACCAGAAGCTTAGCCAATTGTTGAAATTGATCATTTTTTCTTTATACTGCGGTATCATTCTTGGTGAGGGCAGGATGCTACTCAGGGTCAGGGTCATACTAGCCTGGGCTACATGATCAAAGAGCTCTTCAATGTCTCTTTTCATGTAGTCCAGGGAGGTACGTCTCAGGTGATTCACACTAACATGAACAATGACAGAGTCATATTTGTACTTGTTCTTGAGTGACCTGAGTGCTTGTGTTATGTGGCGGATTCTGGCTCCCGACAGGCAGCTAACAGTAACCTTCTTCTTGTCCAGCCTAGTGAGTGGGACATCAGTGTGCCTGACTATAGAGTCACCTATTACTAGTGTGTTAGGCATGTTATTTCACCTGTGGCACACTGATTTTGTGTTTTATGTGTTGTCTGGTTTGTGACGGGAAGTGCAGGTTGTTTGGGTGTCTGCTTTGGAGGTCTCTGATGCTTTTGCATGTTTTTATTTAGAGCCTCTGAGTATGATTTTGTGTATTTATTTGTATTTTTTGCCAGTGCTGTTTTAGTAGGTCTGTGTGCGGCTGGAGTTGTGGTGCAAGTGTTAACCTTCTCCTCTTGACTGTCTGTTCCAGTCTTGGGTGGAGACAGCTTAGCTTCCAGTTTGGCTGTATAATTGCATCTCTCACATATGTTAGTGTTTCATGGTAGGAGGAGAGGGTTGTCTGTGTACATGAGGCAGTTGTAACATTGCCTCAGGATACCCAGATTCACCAGCTGGACTGGAGAGTGCACCTGAAGTTGCTCTTTGGTCATGCCTGAATAGTAGGGTGAGCTGCTTAGTCACTTGGTTGGTGAGGGGTGAATAAAGAGCCTTGCCCTGCTGGGCAATCAGTGTCAGGGTATATTAGCTCAGGGTATAGTAGTGTTTGCTATTAGGTCTGAGCAAGTGCTGGGCTGTAAGATGCTTTTTGAGTGCTTAGGTTGAGAGTTAGACTAGTTCTAAGGGAATAACTGAAGAGGAGACTTAGTGGAGCCAGGAATAATTTAACCATAGCTAACTGGCACTACCCGGTGCGCAAAACTGTGCAAACGTGGTTTTTATAGTAGGGAAATGAAAGCGATAGAAATTAGCCCAAAATGGCCAATAAACTACTAACTTCTGGGCTGGAACCACTCCTCCAGGGACAGATAGGTTGCTCAAAGCTCCCCTCTTTCACAGGTGAACAGAGAAACTTCCTTCTATCCAAGTAAGGTATGGGCAACTCAGAAACTAGTATCACAGCCCTGAATTCAGCACTAGCCTGAAAACTGGACTATACTAGCTTAGAAAGGTGGGAAACAAGGATTTTTGGGGTTTTTCTGGGTTTTTTTTAAAAGATAAGGCAAAAACAGTAAAAAAAGTACACTTAAAACAGCTTTAAACGACTACAAATGATCAGAAAAGGCTATCACACTTTAGTGGGTAGCCTACAACAGTTAAACAAATTATTTAAACAAAAAACTTTTTAAAAGTTCAGGCAGTCAAATAAGTACAATATGTGAAAAAAACAAGCATTTAAATCACAATAAACGCTGGAAAATCTGCGTTTAGGCGGAAAACAGTTAAGTACAGCAAGTCAGTACAGAAAACTGATACTTAAACACTCCAACGTCTCTCTCCTAAGCTAGAAGGCCTGCATCAGTTTAAGGCTTTCTAGTGCTACCAGTAAGTTAGTTACAGGAAAGATGGGAAACAAGCGCAGATATGGTCTTTTAAACCAGAAAGCTGAAAGAGACGGACAAACTGTCCAAATGGTCAATAAACTACAATTTCTGGGACGAGAACCTCTCCTTATTGAATGGCTATAACATATCTATATATGTAGATATAGGTATAGACATATCTATATACACATACATATATATATATATATATATATGTATATATATATATATATATATATATATATATATATATATATATATATATACATATATATATATATATATATATATATATATATATATATATATATATATATACATTGATATGCATGCTGCCAACGATATATATATATATATATATATAGATATATATATATCCACATGTCCACATATAGACAGCACTAGGAATGCATATATGTCAGTATATATATGGCTCACCTTTCAAAGGGAGAAATCCATGTGTCTGGAGGCTGGTAAGCCTAAAGTATGTTCTCAATATTACACAATCCTGCAATAGATGCATAGAATGTGCAATGTGCGAATGTCAGTATGCATTCGCCCATTGCAGATTAGGCAATTTGGTTGAGGATGCCACTATAGTGGGAATGGGGAATAATTGCCTATCCCCACTGTTGTGCACACTAGGAGTTTGTATATCACAGTAGGCGGGTTGTGGGGGGCCCGGCCCCCCAGAGGGGTGGTGCAGGGAGTCATACCCCCTGCTATTATGATATGTATTTCAACTTGTGGTTTGAGTGTCAGCAAAGGTGCCTGTAGAACTGCAGTTCTCTCAACTGTGGTGCAGTAAGAAATGACAGGTTAGTCCTTTCCATTTGCAGAAAGGGCCGTTCAAAGGAATGATTGTCCCCCTGTCAAAGGTGAACAGATATATATCAATGTAGGCATATATGGACATACATCTGTAGATGGAACTTGGAACATAACCACAACATATATGTCCACATGCACCATTGACGGGTTTGAGAGACCCAAACAACATACATCTGGCATGGATAGGTATTCCCCCCCAGCCAAATACATCTTGCTTGCAATACAATACCAACCTTAGCAGATCCCATAAGCTGGACCCAACACGACAAGGGCAGTACATGTTAACAGTACTCTATCCCACCTGTAGGATGTAAGGCTGGCATTACTGATATATCATGCAGTACAGTCAAGTGGCATGTCATGCTTGGGGGAATCCCCTGGCCAGGTGCAGTAAGTAGCTGGGATCCCTCATACAATCCAATAACCCTACACCTGACAATGGTTTCACCAATGTTGGCAAGGACATCCACAAACCCATCATGTCAGCTGGGAACTACCACCCGGTTGCCTGATGACCATGAACTGCAGGGACATGGAACATACCAACAATGACCCATGGCCAATGTCACTGGTTATCTCAACACACGGGACCCTGCCAATGTTGGACTTGTCAAAGACAGAGAATACAACCTGAACCCGGTATACCTTCTCAAGCCAGTCATGACAGGTGTAGATGAGGGTTAGGAGGTGCACAATGCCTATGTACATCATAGCAGGCTTTTGTAAACCACCCCGCTTGTAGGAATGTGCGCAGTTGTTACGGGATCTACCTCTGTTCACAGGATATGTTTCCACCAGGACTGCTTGGCATATGCCAACATACCACAGGCACCATCCTGTGGGCATACAGTCCTTCTCAGGTTATAGATGTGTCAATGCCCTCCTCCACATTGTTGAGGTGTGCAGCACTACTGGGGTTGCTATAACTTACTGGGTGTGGCTGTTGTGGACATGACTGCCATAATTGCAGTTACTGTTGCATCTCTCCCCCCACATAGCTGTCTGTAATACTGTACAGTGTATGTAATCAGGTTGTTAGTTGTTGTCTACATTATTCACAGTAGTTGAGTGCCTCACACCCTCCTAAGGGTATGGCTATGCCACTGGCATTGGCATCCATATATTACTTAGGTGAGGATTGCAGTAGAGTGGGGAGATGGACATACATCCTGCTGTTAGACTGTTCAATGCCATCCATATTGCAGACTGCATATATAGCACTGTGTGGTTGTGCCTATCCTGTCTTGGTGGGATTACATGTGCAACAGATGTGTTACCTGGACGGGGACATACCTCCATGTGTACAGTCCTGTACCTGTACTGCATCCTAACCAAAGGCACTGTGTGTTGTGCTCAGCCATGGCATGTGTACCACCCACTACACTTACTGGTGTCCACTGCAGAAGGCCTGCTGACACCACTACACCCATCAGCCATGTGTCACATGGACAAACACAATACAATCTGAACAGATACTGGTGACAACAATACAACATTGTTAATTAAAGCTAGGATGCATCATGGCTGCACAGCTACACCTTCCAAGATATTAGCATTTCACTTTACTGCTGACAACATGCTACACATCATTCCATTGCTACACTGTTGTACAGTCACCTTGTGCATCAGAACCATGTTAGCCTGTCCCTGCATCGATGTTATGGATGTTAGGCAGTGGCACAGGTATCATCATATGCAGAGGGTGTGTTGTTGGTTTGCCAGAGGCCTAGGCTGAACCATACAATTGACAATGTGTGTGTGTGTGAGGGGGATGAGTATTGTTATGGGCGACTGGTGATGTCGTGTGTGCAGGTATGTGGTTGCGCTAGGTTCGTTGTTTATGTGTGTGTGTGCCTGCATGCACACAGTTCCTCCATGTGGCTGCCTATACAGGGAATTGTGGGACAGCTGCAAACTGTACCTGGCAGGGTTTGCAGTTCAACGTCTCTGGCCACGGACACAGGACCTGTGCCTGGCAGGGGTGCTACAGGTAGTATCAGGTACAGAGCCAGACTGAGTACTGTCCCTCGAGTTTGACAGACATTCACTGGACCAGGTCCCTCCTGGGGATTGCCAGGGTCACATGCAAGTGGTCTGCTCTGAAAGGTTGTGGACAGCCCGCCTCACAATGCTGGGGCTGGCACTGCCACTACAGGAGCGGCTGTGACTGTTCGGATGTCCACAGCAACCTCCAGCTGCTGGTGTTGCTGACATACATCCATGTGGCTGTCGCAACCGTCCCACCCTGTCCTGATGCATGGACATGCCATTTTGGATGAATTCCAATGTCTCACCCCACCGTCTATCCATGACCTCGGTGTAATTATGGATGGCACCTGCTAGGTCACAGATGCTGTCAGTTGCAGATGTGTGATGAGCACTCTGCACCCTTAGACCCTGCCTGGTGTACCATTCCATATGTGCCTGTGCCTCCATGATAGTCTGAAACATGCGTGTTGTTGAAACAGGGGTTGCACATCTGCCAGGTGCATGATGACCAGCAGTGACCCTACATCTGCCTATGTCATACCCCACCAGATATTTGGCTATGGCTGCTGTGTCCTGACACACATGCCACAGATACCACATTGTCCTGGCCCATGCCAACCATAGTCTGTCCCTCAGCTAGGGCCAATGGTGATGAGGTGTGTAGAGGCAGTGTGACTGTGTGCATGGATGGTATGGATATGTGTGGGTTGTCAATTGGTGGCTCAGCTGCAGTCCCTGACGACCTTTCCTGTGCCTCAACACACCTATCTTCATGGCCACTGTCTGTATCAGTGACATCAGATTCCATGCGGGAGGGGGGGATCCAGCCCCACCTTGCCACCTGTGAGGGGAAGACAATGAACAGACTGTTAGACCAGTACAACACCGCTAAACAGTAAACACACACACACACACACACACACACACACACACACACACACACACACACACACACACACACACACACACACACACACACACACACACATGTGTACTGACATGGCCACACACACAGACATACACACATGCAGTTGACATACACGGCAACCCATACACTACACCAGACAACACCTACAGACATCTCCAACAACCCCATAACATGCACAATAGCAGGTGATGGTGCACTACAGTATCACACACATAAATGTAATTACACACATGTCAGCATGCAGGACATGTGGGGATGAACAGCAGTGCAACTGTAGTCAATCCCCGTTACCAATATTATACATGGCTGTGATGCATGGCTTCTGTTTGTAGGTGATGGCCCTCCCCCTGGAACCCACTGCACCCATGTCCACAGCATTGCTGTGCATCCATTTAGCACCCTGGCATGTACTGTACACCATACCTCATGGGTGTGCACACCATTGCAGGATGTGTCTCTGTGTGTCAGGTGTGTTTTCGCTGCTCCTCACAGCCCCTGTCTGTTCCTGGATCATGTGTGGACACATGCGTGTAGTGACTGCTTGATGTGTATTCACATAAGTCATCATCAGTGGTGCATGTATGAGTGGTAGATTACCATTAGACCAACCACAGAGACATTGTACTGTACCTATGGTGAGTGTAGAGACCATTATTGACCATGACTGGACCCTGGCTAATGTTGCCTGTGGTACACATAGGTTCATAGGTGAGTACTGTTCTGTTGGTCCTGGGGACTACATAAGCCTAGCCACAGGGGTTCCCTGCCATGCACCACCCACTAATGTTACTCCCTTGTGCCCCTGTCAGGCTGTGGCACACACATGCTACCCAGGGTGTATTCCTCATTCCCCATCCAATTGTCAAGTGTTTCTGTCAAGAGGGCCAATGAGTAGCCTTGCATGACATGAATGGGTAGTCTGTTCCAGAGTGTGGTGATTCCCCAGAAGAGGGCCCTATCCCTCCAGTATGTTCTGTGTAATGTGTTGATTAGGTTTAGGGCCCTGGAGCGTGTGTTAGCAGAGGGAGTGGGATGTCGTTATATGTAGCATTTTCACCTGCTCTGTGTATGACATAGCTGTGTATGTTGGGCAGATGTCAGCTGTGCCTGGGCAATGTGCACTGGAGTGTAGCCACAGTTGTCTGAGTTGGACTGCGTACTGCATGTGTTTGAGGCTCCTAATCCCATTAGTGAGGTGTGTGCTGTGTCATGGAATAGAGTTGATGTCAGTGGCCACAGCTGTGCCATTGCTACTGGGTGGCTGCATTATTACAGTACAACAACAGCTGAAGTCCGCAGTACTACAGTTTATGCATTACTGCTTATCAGTACTACACAGCAACATAACCCACATCTCACACATACATGGTTTACCTGTACAGATGCATACAATACAGTAGTCTACTGATATGCCCTGGAACATTACCTGCATGCTCAATGTGTGGTGTGTGAGTAGTACCCACCTCCATGACTGTATAGGTCTGGAGCTCTTGCAGGCGGGCAGCTGCTACCAGGCTGATGAGCAGCTCCTCCACTCTGATGAGGGGGGGTGGATGTTATGGCCCCCCTGTTGCAAGGTGGTCACCCTGCATGGCAGCGGCACAATGTTGTACTTGCCGGAGCAGGTCACTACAATGGTGGCAGACCTGCTCATAGGTTCAGCTGTGCAACCTCACCTCATTCACCCTGCGGACCACATCAGTCCACATGGCTGTTCTCTCCTGCTGGTCCATGCTTGTCCGTGAGAAGAGCAGCTGATAGTTGTGGATCATGCTGGTGATGATGATCTCCTCCTCAGCGGCACTGTACGCGGGGATTCTCGGGTGTGCCATACTCCCTGAAAGACATAATGATGGAAATATGTCTGAGCAACTCATATGTCAGGTTTAACATAATACAATACACATATCAGTTTCCCGCGACCATATCAGCTCCAACATAGTGTTTACACTACACTAGTGGTATGTGTCCGGTATGTGTACCATTGGGCCATATACTGTATTGTACAGCACTTTCTGCTATCTGGTTATAGACATGCTCCTTGTGGGGACACTAGAGTTGCAGGGCTGTTACAGGGTATTCCATCTGCATGCCATTGTCACTGCCACTATGTTTCCACATATGCATGTGGTAGGCCTGCTATGTGATTGCTACACATCTGCCATTCTGTACTATTGGGGATATCTATGCATGCTGTCGGACATGTTCTGGGATTGTGTGGACTATTACAGCCCACATATGTTCCATTACAGTTACACACCAGTATGTGTAGGGGTTATTTGCCAGCAGGAGCACCACTCCAACCTAATGTGCACATGTAATTAGTCCACATCACATCCGTGGCCCACCATGGAACCTCATTTTCTACTGTTCCATCACTACCTTCATGTGGAACCACCTCAGGGGATGGTGCCCCCCCATGGAGCACACACAAACATGTGTCTGTCACCCAGGTAGGTCACGGGTATTGGGCATAGGGAGGTCCACAGTGACATGGGGTATGTGCTACATCACTTGGAGGCATGCAGTACACATACACAAGGTTCGACATGCATGTCCCTCCTGCCCAGCACACAGCCCAGGCACCTTTATGTCCATGTAGATGCTGTTGTGACTGTCCATGGGTGGGCACCATGTTCCCTTTATTCCCATGTGAGGGCTCCATGGCCTCCACATTCGAAATGTAACTACCCGTCCACAGTGTTTAACCAACACGTGTCATATACCAGCCTTGTATGTTGTCTTGTTTGTCACCCAACCAGACCTACATACCAATATGTGCCTAATACCCTTCACCAACATATATACCCCACCATCCCATATAATTGCAATGTGTTCCCAACATGGGTTACACACCTCACTCCACACTCCATCTTGTAGCCATGTACTGGTGTGTAGGTATGTTGCGTATTGATGTGTGATGTTCTCTCACACGTCATGGCAGGGAAAATGTATTGACATGTATATATATTTTCATCTCTCTCTCTCACTCTCTCTAGATATATATATATATATATATATATATATATATATATATATATATATATATATATATATATATATATATATACATATATATATATACAGAATACAGGGGACTTTGAGCCAAAGTAATCCAAAAAAGAATTATTTTCTTGAACGCAGTTTTATTTATAAAACAAAGAGCGTTTTCGCTTCTGAAACAAACTGAAGCTTCTTCAGAAAAAAAGTAATGGATTTGCGCCAAAAGTTTAAATCACCAGAGGAAGTGTGTCAAAAATCATTTTTTGACACACTTCCTCTGGTGATTTAAACTTTTGGCGCAAATCCATTACTTTTTTTTGAGGAAGCTTCAGTTTGTTTCAGAAGCGAAAATGCTCTTTGTTTTATAAATAAAACTGCGTTCAAGAAAGGAATTATTTTTTGGATTACTTTGGCTCAAAGTCCCCTGTATTCTGTTTTTTCTACCAGTTTTGCAGCTTTTTTCACTAGTTCGTATATATATATATATATATATATATATATATATATATATATATATATATATATATATATATCGACATACACACACACACACACATATATATATATATATATATATATACGTATGTGCATATATGTGTTGATATCATTTTGTGTTGTTTATATACCTATATGAATGTACACCTGTCCGAGGTTCTGTACACATACACAGCTGTGAACATGTATCACACATATATGTATCTGTATGCGGGGTGCGTATGAACATCTGGACCTCACTCATGTACCCTCTTTACTTCACAGCTGAAGTGTTCTGCCTTGCTGCAACACAGACAGGTGTCACATGTGAACACAGACTAACATTATGGGGGTATATATGGTGACAAACATTAGATAAGCATATTATACTGCTATGGCAGTGTGGGCATGCTATGCTACACTTTAACATGACTGTCCTGCAGGTGGTGTGGTCTCTCACCCATGTGTCTATCCTGGCGGTATTAATCCCCCCACCAGTCATTGGCCACAGTAATTTACAGGACACAGATATCATGGGTCACATCCCTGCCATTCACTGCTGGTCTGCACATTTGACAGGAATGTCCCACAATCCACAGGGACTAACACTACTGTCCAGTGCAGTTGTTGAGCACAACATCATTACAGGAACATGTACTGATGGCACATATACATCCTTTCACAATATACATCCTATTATTCTATGCCATATACTACATGCCAGTAAATGCATATCTGTTTCACATACCTGTTATTTTGTTTCCACTGTAATACTACCCTGAGCTTTGTGAACCTTCTTGAGGTTTTTTTCTCTCTCTCTCTCTCTCTCAGTCTCACCAGTAGAGTGATTGAGCTGGTTTGAATAGATTGCAGCATGCTTTTGTTGGTATTGCACATGAGCAGGTGGTGGCCTCTGCACCTGTCAGTATCCACCAGTTGCTAATTGCATGCAGCCTGCTGTGTAGTACTTCAGATAACCACAGTCATGGCAACCCTGTACTATAAATTGCTGCCTTCTGTGGGTGTTGTCCTGTCACCTTTACAGTATGGAAGACATCCTTCCTTTGTGTGGACATCAGTGTTACAGACAGCAAGTAGCAATACCTCTTACAGCAGAACCTGCAGACACAGGACAAATCCACATTTGGGTAAGGTTCCAGACCTACAGACAGTGTGAGTAGTGTTGTTGTGGGCAAGGTATCTTGCTTTTCTTACAGGGTTTCTGTGTACATGGTACTTTTTCATGGAATGTCATCTGTCTGCATAGCTCTCAACTGTGGGCCTATCCGTATGATACCAGGGGGATTGGCTGTTAGGTTTTGTCTGTGCACCACACAGGTATTGTCCCAAATATATCTGTGGCATTCTGTCTGTTGAGTGGTATCAGTACATGGCTACATCCATTTGTATTCCAATGTCGTATCCCTGCATAAGGGTATGATGCTGCAGCGAATCCTGTAACACCAGCAATTTCCAGGGTATGTAACAGCAATAATGCAAATATGGCCCTATGTTCCTGCCTCTATCCTCCACATATATGCCAGTCTTTGTCCTGCTATGATACCGGAAGGGTTGTTAGGTAATGGCCTATCATTATTTACTGCTAGCATTACTGCTATCATCCCAGTCATATCATGGACTCCCACACCAACTGTTGGGCCATGTCCATATATATTGGGGCAACAGCTGGAGAACACATTTTTGCCCTTGTACTTTCCTGAGGTAAGTGTGTGGTACACAGTGTTCCTTGCCCTTGTACAGCCTTTTATGGGGGGGGGGGCATTCTATGCCATTAACCTAGGCTATGGCACCTTTCCAGTGATATAACTGTTAAGAAGAGGGTCATTCAGTGTGATAGTGGGGTGTTAGGTTAAGCAATGATATGTACAAGATACTGTGACATTAACACAAGTGCTACTTTTCCCGCTAGGGCTTGACTACAGGGTGTAATTGGAGGCTGCTGAACTACATCTGTAATTGTTGATTGTTACGTATCCTGAAGGCAAATCCTGTTTCTGCTGTTGTACTAATTGAAGGCCTTGGCCTAGACAGCATAGTATGGTATATATACACATTGCTTGCATCTACTGTTTTGTGTGGGCCTTGCATTTATGACTGATTACATATTTCATACCTTATGTGGTGTCAGTACTGGCATACATTATTGTAAAGTACAGGAATGAAAAGTTATCTGTGTATGCATACCTGTGTGTCGTGTCATGTCCTTTGAATTGTGGGTGGGTATATGTTTAATGTCAGTATTTTCATTTGCAGGAATGGTTGCCACACTGCACATTTCACAGGTACCAGATGAAGGGCTTGTGGCTGAGGGTTATACTTTGCACCCAGTACTTCCACAGCACTTCTAAATATGTATGGCTACTGATACCTTTTGTGTGTGTGTATGTGTTTGTACCTATATATAACTCATATGGCTGTATATATATATATATATATATATATATATATATATATATATATATATATATATATATATATATATATATATATATATATATATATATATATATATATATATATATATATATATGTGTGTGTGTGTATATATATATATATATATATATATATATATATATATATATATATATATGTACATACACACACACACACACACACACACACACACACACACACACACACACACACACACACACACACACACACACACACACACACACACACACACACACACACACACACACACACACAGATATATATACATACATATGAGCATATGTATGCATCTATATACAATTGCCGTTATATGATTATTTGTAAGTCATACATTAATATATATATATATATCTACATATAGCTGTCTATCTGTCTACATTTACAGATATATCTGTCCATATGTCCATGCATGTTCGGCTCATATTTTGGCCTGTTTTTCCTTCACTTGGCAATTGTCATGGATGATCGCAGCACTGAAGTCAGTAACTAGTGGCAACACTGTGTTTCAGACTTCATCTCCTTCTACATATGTGTTCTAATACATATAACAGTGTAACTAGCAACATTTTAAGTGTAACAGAGCATTAGTTGACATATATCCCTATTTGTACCCACAGTGTGGCATACTTTGTCTAGACTTCTTGCATTAACAGGTTATGTGGTGATAATAATACATTTCCTGTACTGTTGACTGATTGTGCTGCAGGTTATGTTTGCGAAAACTTCAGGTGATGTATATCTGGCATGGTTTAGTGATAAATCACTTTGTGTATTGAGTGCAGGGTCCTGGGTTCGAGCCTTGGAGAGGCAGTTTATTTTGTTGCTGAGCAGAGCAAGGGACATTGGCTACAGAGTGATTAAGGCACTTTTAAGCAATTGTAAGCGGGTTTGCGTGGGATTGCGTGATGGTAAGCAGTTCTGACCTCTGGTTACAGTTTATTACACTCAGTTAGCTTCTACTTTGCTTCATCTGTGTAGGCAATGCTTACCCCCATGCAAACGGACTTAAACACGCTTACTACTGCTTATATGTGCTTAAACCTGCTTACTACTGCCTAAATTCATTATGACACTGACACTTCACATGTGCATTTCATGCAGTACTCCAGTTCACATTTAAATATTATTATGTAGGTTTTAAGGCAAAAAGATGTACACATATGCTCATATACAGATTTCACATGGAAAATGATATGTGCTGCAGTGGAACTCGAACCGGGAATTCCTGTTCGTTAGGCGGGTGCTCTAACCACTACTATTGCTGTGCTGCTTCATTTGCATATATACCCCTATACCCATGGATTCTAGTTCCTCAAACACCCACTCCAACACTCCACTGACACATCAGTCATCCATTCTCCAGTTGGAAACATGGTGTATCCACACCACTTCACATTGGTCACTCCCTACTCCTCTGGACCCATCCCATGGGTTGACTCAATCCATGTATCCTCAGACATCCCAACCTTTTAGACCACAAACATTAGTGAAATGAGTGACCAATAGGACACTATTCCCAATATTTGGGTTGTCCCACCTGGGACACACGTCTTTATTTCAAGATTAGACTCTATACTTCATTAATTTGTTAGTTAACAAGACACTAAAATAAATTAATAACTAAGACTATATGATTACGCACATGTTACACATAAAACCAATGATGTACGAGTTCAGCAACATTATATTACAAATGGGACTAGTTTAGTGATGGGCATTGACGTAGCCGGCAAATCACAGGAGTGATTCAAATATTTAATAACGGGAAAGTCCTCACATTTTATTTCTTTGAGAACAGCACTAACTTAGAAACATAATACACAACTCTGACTATTGCAGATTCATCCCTTCCCTCTATCTTCTCGTAACTCTAATACTATAGTACTACAATATACAACGGAAACAGAACAACAACGTATTTTGCCTTGGAATTTTATATCCCAGCAAAATCGTGCAAATGTCACAAAAAAATAAATATATTTATGGATGACAAGCATGTCATGACAGCCTAAGTAAGGTCTGCACTGTTACAAAGGCCATGCATTTTGCATGACATTGAGTTGGGATATATAAGCCACTGTGCAGAGAAGGTGGTCACCATCTTTTCTGTAATAGACTATAAATAAATGTTTATTTAACATCTATTAACTGAGTATGCAGACTGTTCCAACGAGTCAGGACTCCATTCAGTCATGACCTGAACCTTAGAGGCCAAGCAACACAACTAAACATACATGAGAATCATAAAAATCCACAAAGAAATGGTGAAGCAACCAAGGCACAGAATGTCCTAGTTTAAACACAGTCCAAGGATAAATAAAAGGTAGGTAAAATCCAAGGTAAATTTATTCACTCAGGTAAGCACTTTCATGATACACATATCACTTCTTCAGACCTTCAAACAAACACTTCCTACTCAACTATATTTAAACAGTATTCAAACCAATCAAATCAAACCAATTAATGCTTGAAGTAATTAGCAATTAAAGTAAAACCAGTCATTCTACAATATGTACAAAGTCATATTGGAAAACATTTCAAGTATAGATACGTAATAAATATTGTAACATAAAATGCATTAGTTAAAAATGAATTAGTTAAAATTGATTAAAATATATATTTAATATGTCTTTCATTAAAATAATTTAATTTCATTTGAACAACCTCCTATTCTTCAAAACTGGTTTCAAGGGTATTCTATCATTAAGGTCCTTTCCTTTATTAGCTCTTAATCTGATAATCCACCTAGTTTCAGAGGTCTCTGTATGGTTCCTTATATCACCACCTCTCTCATGAGGAATAATTCTCTCAATAACCGAGAACATAAAATTATGGTCATTGCCTTCAGAGGACACATGTTTGGCTAATGCATTAGTGGCAACACCATTCCTAATATTTAATAAGTGTTCCCTGATTCTAAACTTAGCTGTCTGTCAGTCTTGCCCACATAAAATGCAGAGCATTTCTGACAGACAGCCAAGTAGACCACATGGTTTGTGTTACAATTAGCTGCTACACTAAAATCATATATTCGCTTAGTGTCTGGATGTGTAAATACATTCTCATGATTTATGTATATGCATTGATTGCATCTACCACAAGGAACCGTCCGTTTTACTCCTGCCATATCTTGTCCCTTATTATGATGTGGATAGCATAACATCCTTTTCAAAGATTTCCTGTTCTTAAACATAAAACTTGGATTTTCCCCTACAACTTGTTTGATTTCTGGATTCTGTGTTAATATATTCCAGTTCTTTTTTATCACATTGGTTACTATATTCACATCGCTGGTAAAATAAGTAGAGAATCTAACAGATTCAATGCATATACATAAATCATGAGAATGTATTTACACATCCAGACACTAAGCTAATATATGATTTTAGTGTAGCAGCTAATTGTAACACAGACCATGTGGTCTACTTGGCTGTCTGTCAGAAATGCTCTGCATTTTATGTGGGCAAGACTGACAGACAGCTAAGATTTAGAGTCAGGGAACACTTATTAAATATTAGGAATGGTGTTGCCACTAATGCGTTAGCCAAACATGTGTCCTCTGAAGGCAATGACCATAATTTTATGTTCTCGGTTATTGAGAGAATTATTCCTAATGAGAGAGGTGGTGATATAAGGAACCATACAGAGACCTCTGAAACTAGGTGGATTATCAGATTAAGAGCTAATAAAGGAAAGGGCCTTAATGATAGAATACCCTTGAAACCAGTTTATCTTTGGGTTACAGTTGGGAACAATGGCTGAAGAATGTGTAACTGTAAGTGTTGCGCCTGAGATAGAACTTGATTATTCTCCAAATGTGGAAACTGGAATACCAAAGAAAGCATTGTGTAAACTACATGAACTGCTAAACAAAAAAGGTAATCCTTTGCTAGCTAATGAGACTTTTTTTGATGGAAATGGTATAGAACATGAAGAAATAGACTATGCTGCCTTTTTGAGGGCAACACATAGACTAGAGGATGGCCTGTACAAGATTAAGAAGCTATATACACAGATATGTTATTTTGAAGCATGTTTGAAAAGTCATGTCATTCCCAGAGGACTTAGAGTCCTGAAAATGCCAAATCAAGGGGAAAGGCAACCTGAGCTGTTAAGTAAATGGCAGCAGCTCAATTTAGAACTGAGCTTTAACTATATTCGCCTATTATTGGAATCCTCTGTTAAAGAAGAGGAAGAAATAAGGGCCAATGTAATTTCCAAACAGGAATCATTATTTGCTTCATATCCACATAAATTAGTGGATGAGAAATGTGCTTCGATAGCTGAATCTGTAGCAGTTTTTGAACGTAGACTGCTACGACAGAAATTTCACAAACTTGAAAGGGACAAAAGGGATTTTAAGGAAGGGCACATCTTTGTATGGCCCAAAAATAGTAATTATGATCATATTAAAGAAGGTACGATCTTAAACAATGAAAGGGGGGGGGCATGCTAAACAACGCGGTGACATCACTATAGAAAGTTTTGAAGAGGAGAGGAGTTTAGGAGCGAGGACTAAATCTAACGCTCCTCCATCTATTAGCGTTCCTTTAGCGATGACTTCAACAGCTCGTTTAAATGGTGGAACGGAAGGGAAGCGAAGGCTGGAATCCACCGAGCAAGTGTCAACAACTTTTATTCACTCGAGTGAAAAAGTGGAAGAGAGGCGAAGGCTGGAGTCCACCGAGGAAGTGCAACAAAAGAAAGCCACATCAGGAATACAAAATGATGGACAAGAAGGTACATCAAAACAGGTTTTTCACACATTTCCAATAAAACTGAATACTTCAGAGAGACAATTACAGAGAGGCAGGTCTTACAGCATGAACCGCAACAAAAGGAAAATACCTACAAGCCCTCCAGCCCTGGGTGTATCCAAGAAGGCATGGAGAAAGGAAGTATAGTTTTAAATATTTCCTCAAGGAATCTGACTGAACATGAAAGAAATGTATTGGAAAGGGGACTTTCTTTTATTCCATCACAACGGACTGAGGTAACTGATACCATTTTAGATTTGCACATGTTTGGTAGGAATGTTTTGCTAAAAATGCTTTTTAAAAATCAGGGTGGTGAGCCTAAAGATGTTAATATATATAAGAAACCTAGTTTGTTTATTCCACCCAGCCATCCAGTTATTGATGTTTTTATTAACATTTGTGAAAATGAAATATTTGAAAATGTGAATGGTAAAAACAGAACTAAAACTTTCTCCAATTTTAGCAGGGATGAATGGAATGCTTTAAAACAATTACAGTCTGACAAAAATGTTATCATTAAGCAAGCAGATAAAGGTGGCCCTGTAGTTTTAATGAATAAAATGTATTATGACACAGCAATGTATGAAATGCTACAGGATACCTCTGTATATGAAAATATCAGCCAAGCTGATATGCAGGGGATGTTATCACGATTGGATGGGATACTATATGATTGTTTATTAGATAATACCATCTCAAATGAGCTATACGATTACTTTAAGGTAAAAGAACCTCTAGTGCCTAGCATACATGGTCTGCCGAAAATCCATAAGGATGTATATCAACCTCCTTTAAGACCTATAGTGTCAGGATGCAACTGGTCTACAGAGTCTATCTCCATATATGTTGAGAAGAATTTAAGAATGTTAGTAAATAAGAACAGGAATATTCTAAGGGACTCTAAGCAATTCTTGCAGGACCTATATGTGTTTAATAATGCATATGAAAGACAAGATGGAGATCTTCTATTAGTGACACTAGATGTATGCTCATTGTTTACTTGTATTCCGAATACAACCGGATTAGAATTGTTAAGACAATATTTGCTGGAAGAAGGGACATGTGATGGAAAGAAAATAGATCTAATATGCTTATTAATGGAGTTAGTTTTAACCAATAATGTGTTGAGTTTTGATGGTAAGTTATATAAGCAGAAGGATGGTGTGGCCATGGGGACAGCAAGCGCAAATAGCTATGCCAATCTCTTCATGGCCACATGGGAAAACAGGAATGTGCTTACTAATGAAAGATGGCCCCAGATCCAATTTTATAAACAGTTTGTTGATGACCTCTTCCTGTTATGGAGTGGTGATGATGCAACGTTAAAAGAATTCACTACAGAAATTAATAACAGCACTGACTTTCTAAAATTTGAGATGAAATACTCTAGACAGGAAATAGAATTTCTTGATGTAATGAGTAGTATGGATGATGTGAATGGGATAATCACCAAGTTGTTTAGGAAGAAATGCCATAGAAATACTTTACTCCATAGAAGCAGTATGCATCCAGGACATATCTTTAAGAATGTAGTAAAATGGCAAACCCTTAGGACTTCAAGGCTAACAGCCAGGGATGATGAATTTAAGGAAGAACTAACTAGTCTGAAACGCAGATTTAATGAAAGGGGTTACACTGATAGTATGACCTCAGGTATACTGGATGCATCTACTTCATGGAGAGATAGTATAGGCAAGCCATATTTTTCAATGCCCAATAATGATAGAACAGGTTATGTTCAACATAAAAATGAATCTGTTAGATTCTCTACTTATTTTACCAGCGATGTGACTATAGTAACCAATTTGATAAAAAAGAACTGGAATATATTAACACAGAATCCAGAAATCAAACAAGTTGTAGGGGAAAATCCAAGTTTTATGTTTAAGAACAGGAAATCTTTGAAAAGGATGTTATGCTATCCACATCATAATAAGGGACAAGATATGGCAGGAGTAAAACGTATGGTTCCTTGTGGTAGATGCAATCAATGCATATACATAAATCATGAGAATGTATTTACACATCCAGACACTAAGCGAATATATGATTTTAGTGTAGCAGCTAATTGTAACACAAACCATGTGGTCTACTTGGCTGTCTGTCAGAAATGCTCTGCATTTTATGTGGGCAAGACTGACAGACAGCTAAGATTTAGAATCAGGGAACACTTATTAAATATTAGGAATGGTGTTGCCACTAATGCGTTAGCCAAACATGTGTCCTCTGAAGGCAATGACCATAATTTTATGTTCTCGGTTATTGAGAGAATTATTCCTAATGAGAGAGGTGGTGATATAAGGAACCATACAGAGACCTCTGAAACTAGGTGGATTATCAGATTAAGAGCTAATAAAGGAAAGGGCCTTAATGATAGAATACCCTTGAAACCAGTTTTGAAGAATAGGAGGTTGTTCAAATGAAATTAAATTATTTTAATGAAAGACATATTAAATATATATTTTAATCATTTTTAACTAATTCATTTTTAACTAATGCATTTTATGTTAAAATATTTATTACGCATCTATACTTTAAATGTTTTCCAGTATGACTTTGTACATATTGTAGAATGACTGGTTTTACTTTAATTGCTAATTACTTCAAGCATTAATTGGTTTGATTTGATTGGTTTGAATACTGTTTAAATAGAGTTGAGTAGGAAGTGTTTGTTTGAAGGTCTGAAGAAGTGATATGTGTATCATGAAAGCGCTTACCTGAGTGAATAAATTTACCTTGGATTTTACCTACCTTTTATTTATCCTTGGACTGTGTTTAAACTAGGACATTCTGTGCCTTGGTTGCTTCACCATTTCATTGTGGATTTTTATGACTTTATTGTACCTTGGTGGAGTACTTATCCTATTTGTTTCCTGTCTAGCATTTTCATACATGAGAATCATACCTTTCAACCTCTTAATGTAAGAAGTCTAGCCAAAGCCAAATATAATTGAAGGTGGGGGGGGCAAAGATTGGGACATACTGGGATCATTTCAATAGCTCTGCTTGACAGAGGCTCAGTAAATTGATCATTGGGGCGGCGTAAGCCGACACACCTTTGCTAGCCTTATAAATGCCCTTCAACAGATAGCCTAGTACCTACCTATGACCCTATTACATTTATGGTTATGCACAACCTATTATTCCTATCTACTGTCGAGGTTTGTAGGGGTACTTTCATGTTATTTATGTCTGCAAAAGGAATGAATGTGCTGCAGGGAATGTACTTCTACATATAGATGTATGTATGTGTGTATACATATATTTTTCTAACAAACTCACTGACCTCCATGAGGCGGTCCAATTAGAACTGGGCCATCCAACCCTGACAGGCGTTGATCCATATTTCATACCCATGGTTCCTCCACCCCACCCGAGTTCCACATACACACAAACCATACATTCTCCAGTTGCTATCTGAGCCATAACACACCTCCACACATTGCCCTCTCCCCAGCGTTAGGGACCCTACATGTATGTTGTCTCAATCCATGTATCATCAGGCTCTCCCAACCTTTTCGTCCTTGAACATACCTGCCCTGGCTTGTGTAATGGTCGGTAGTCCAAACAACCCCCAATTTTTGGGTGGTTCCACCAGGGACTACCCTGTAATTGTTTGTAAAGCAGACTTAGTAGATCGACAATGTTACTCCCACTGGTAGTATCCCGCCTGTGGTTTGAGTAGCAGTGATTTGCTCACCCCACCCAGCTTGATATGACATAGGCTGACAGCACTAAATAATACTGGAGTTGCTGTAGATTTCCTTCTCATTCTTTTTGTATGTTTTATTGTCACAACGTTCATTCTTCATTGATGTATGTATATATATATATATATATATATATATATATATATATATATATATATATTTATTTATAGTATCTGTACATACACATGCACATACATATACATAATTATATACATTTCCTATGCTGATACATGACTGTGCTGGATGATATGTTTGTGATAACATTGGATTTATGTATATCTGCCATGGCTTAGTGGTAAATCACATTGGCAGTGGTGTACAGGTTCCTGGGCTCGAGCTTTTAGAGGCCATTTATTTTGTTGCTGGGCAGAACACGGGCCATTGGATACAGAGTGATTAAAGCACTTTAAAGCAGTTGTGAGCATGTTTCCACGATGGTAAGCAGTGCTAACGTCCGATTACAGTTTCTTAAATTCAGTTAGCTTCTACTATGCTTAATGTGTGTAGGCACTGCTTACACCCACGCAAATGCACTTAAACATGCTTAATAGTACTTATATATGTTTACTACTGCTTATACTTAAACCTGCTTACTAGTGCCTTATTCATTATGACACTAACACTTTAATTAAATTGAATTAATAAAAAATTTAATGCAGTACTCCAGTTCACATTTACATGTTATTATGTAGGTTATACAACATAAGGATGTGAAAATATGTTCATATACACATTCTCACATGGAAAATGACATGTGCTGCAGTGAGACTCAAACTGGGAATGCCTATTCGTTAGGCGGATGCTCTAACCACTACACTATTGCTCTACTGCTTCATTTGCATATATATTCCTTGTTATCCTCTTCAGCCTTTTCTGCTGCTTTAACTGTAGCTAAGCGATGGGCAAACCCACGCACCTATGGTTAGCTGTACTCGGGGTTTTAAAAAAAAACATACAAGGGTTTCTTTATTTTATTTCAGTGCACTGTTACTGTTGAACAAATGGGGACTGTTGGTGGGGAATGCAGACATCTATGAATGGTCTTGCTCATTTATTTACAGTTTCTTCTGTTCTACTTTGCAGGGGCATGTTTATTCTGATAGCTCTGCTCTCAGACACGCCCCCTGCACTCATCCACGCTCAGTGTAGGATTTGGAGCTTGGGCAGCACTATCATTAATATGCATGGTGCGCTGCTGTCCTCCTCTTAAACTGCCGCTTACGTGCAGGAGTAGTTTAGTCCTGCACGGCAGATTAGTAAATCCGGGGGACAAAATTATATATAATGTTTTAGTATTGTTCCCAAAGGGACTCACAATTTACATGGTCAGACAGATTAAGACAAAACTCATCAGTCTGGTACAGTACATAGTTGAGTCAGAAATATTGTTCAGATATTATTTCCTTTTATAGTTTAATCAGGGTTGGTACATGGACAAAGCCAGTTCACTTTGAAATACTGTTTGATGCTTTTTTTGAGCAGACATATGGAGGAATGAAGGGTTATATGGTTTGGCAGACAATTCCAGGTTTTGCCAACAAAGTTGGCAAACAGGGATTCCCCAGCTGAGTTATTAACTTTGTAGGTATGGACCAATAGTTTGTTGGTAGATCGTAATGACCTCAAGTTGTTATATGGCTTTATAATATTTGTGAGTGAGGGGGTAGCCTCAGGGTGGTAAAGAATTTTGTGGGCTATTAAGAGTTGATTTAGTTGAATTAAGCTGGCCACTTTAGTTGTTTCAGGTTCTGGCAGTGATGGGTTCTATAGGTGGAGCCAGTGGCGAATCTGGCATTATGGTTATAGTTATGGGAGAGCTTATACAGTTCAGTTTTATTTAGGTCTGAGAGTACAGGAGAGGCATAAGTAAGAGTAGAGAGTAGGTGTGACCGGGCAATTGCAATTGTAGCCAGTGGGGTTAAAAATTACTTGTTTCTGTACAGAGATCCAAGCTTCGTATTGATGTTCTGTATGGTTTTGTTGACCTGTAGGTCAAATTTAAGATTATTATCTATAATAACCCCAAGAAGCTTTGTATGGGTATCTGGGGAGATAGTGGTACCATTGTTGGATGTAACAGTGAATGAAAATGGGGTGGATCTTCTAGTGGTGGTGAAGAACCAAAGTTTAGTTTTATTGGGGTTCAACAGTAGACATTGGTTGGAGAGCCAGTTTTCAATAGTTTTAAATGTGTTTTGGGTTAAGGTTTGCAGGTCAGATGGGGAGGTAGCTGAGCAGATGAGAGAGTGGAATCATTTGTGTATTGAATGCAGGTGGCTTTAGGGAAAGCAGTGTGGAGGTTGTTGATGAAAATAGAGAAGAGTAGTGGACCTAGTATGGAGCCTTGAGGGATGTCAAGAGTGAGAGGTAGCTGGCTGGATAATTTGCCCTGCCATAATACTGCCTGCTGTCTGCCAGTCAGGTAGGATTGTAACCACTGGATTGTGTGTTTGTTTAGAGAAATTGACTTTAGATAGACAGAATGAGGAGTTAATGTCTGACCATATCAAAGGCTTTTGATAGGTCAAGAAAGAGGGCAGAGGATATCCTATTGTCATTCCTGTTTTGTTTTATGGCATTAGTAAAGGAAACGAGGGCAGAGGTGGTGCTATGGTGTGGCCTGAAACCATGCTGGGAGTTGGACAGTAGTTCATTCTGTATAAGGTATTGCATTAGTTGCTTGTGTACACATTTCTCCATTATTTTGGCTAGTGGGGAAAGAATGGCAATGGGTCTATAGTTGGATAATTCAGTGGAACTTCTGCCTTTATGGAGTGGGATGACATGGGATATTTTCCTTAGGGAGGATAGCACCTTCAGACAAGGTTCTATTGATCAGTATAGATATGGGGTATGCAATGGCCTCTGCAGCTATTTGTAGGTACTCTGCAGGGAGGAGGTTGGCAGAGAGGGTAGTAGGTTTTAGTTTTTTTAACAGTGTTTTGGTAAAGTTGGTGGAGACGGGTTGAAAGCTAAACTGGGGATGGTTACTGGGCGGATTGGAGCTGGGGTTGAAATTTGTAGGGATTAGTTGATTAGCTAGGGATTGTATTGTTTCAGGGAAAAAGCTATTATAGGCGCCAGCTATGGTCTCTGGGGAATTATGAATGAGGTTAGCAGGGGTTGGGGTGATAGACTGACCTGGACGAAGAAGCTGGTTTAAGCCTTCCCAGAACTTTTGAGGGTTGTTTTGATGTTTATTTAGGAGGTTTTGGTAGTAGCTTTTTTTTATCTAGTAGGATAGATTTTTTTTGTTTCATTTCTGAGTTGGCGGTATTTTAAATGTTCAAGTAGGGCTTTAATTGACCATCAGCAGGGTCAGGCTCTGTTTTTAGTTTTGATTTTTGACTTGGTCACCTTTGTGAGCCATGGTGCTGGGTTTGATTTAGATTTTATAGTAGGTGCTGGAGTATGGGAATCAAGGATACTTAGGAATTTAGTGTTGAAATATGCTACGGCCTCTTCTAATGATAGATTTTTTAGATTTGACCAGTCAACTTCCTTTAATTAATTTAAGAAAATAGCAAGGTTGCAGTTCTTCCTGTTTCTAAGTGTTTTGTATTTAGTCTGGTGGGGGGTGCCTGCCTTGTGGTTTATGACATAGGTTAGTAGATGATCACTAAGGTCATCAGGGAGGGTCCCGGTCATGTACAGTTGGGGTTGGTTATTGACTAATATCCAGTCCAGGATACTTTCCCTTTTGGTTGGTTTATTGATCCTAGTGGGAGAAGTTATAGTTTGCTTAAACCCAGATAAGTTTATAGGTGTGATGAGAGGTTCGGAGGAGCAGGAGTACCAATCGGTATTAAAGTCACCAAGTACTATGGTTTCTTGGGGATATGTAGTTGATAGCCAATAGAGGATATCCTCTAGGATAATTATATTGTTACCTGGTGGAATGTAGGCACAGACGATATACAGACATTTGTTATGGTAAATCTTTAGTTTGGTTATGAGGAGTTCAGCATTTTTGAATTGGGGCGGTTGTATGATTTCTCTATTAACAGTTATAGCATTCTATAGCTATGTCAAGAATCTAGATCTGCTCTGAGTTACAGTACAAAGGCACAAAAATTACAGAACCAACTGATATTGCCAACATCCTGGCAGATGGGTTCAGTGCTAACTTTACCCCCCTCTCACCCCTAAAGGGCCCATATCTATACAGGAAGAATGCAGTGTCCCTGTAATCACAACTATGCAGGTAAATGCTGCACTCTCTAAAGCCAAAAACACAGCATCCATGAGACCGGACAACATCCCAGGCTGCGTTATACATGAACTTCAGAATGAACTGGCTCCCCACTTAAGCACCATGTTCAATAATAGCCTCGCATCAGTATGCACGGATTTGTGCCTCAACTGACTGATGCTCAAGAAAAATAAATAAATACTACAACTGTAACTCTAAAACCTTGAATGATTAATTTGCCACATAAAGTGCAACATGCACATAAAATTTACCAAACAGTAATACTCCAGATTGGAACACTGGAGAATTTTTCTGTTGACCGCTAATCTTTCTTTCTTTCCAAGGTTAAAATGCAGCTGATATCTGACTAAATGTACTTTTAGTTTTCTGTGTCCTTCTATTCTGAATAGGTAGTATAAAGCTTCCACAAAAAAAAATCTAGTTATAAAACCAAAACTATGTTGACCATTACATACTGCTATAATGACATTCTTTATTCTATTACAAGTATCCCAGAATATCTTGAGGGAAACAAAACATAACTTTCTCAAAAGGTGATATTACTGCATATCAATATATAAAGGCATTAGGGCGGCCGCGGTGGTGCAGCGGTTAACATTGCTCCCTCACAGCAAGAGGTTCTCCAGTTCAATTCTCAGCTGGGGTGCCTTCTGTGCGGAGTCTACATGTCCTCCCTGTGGTCGCTTGGGTTTCCTCTGGGTGGTCCGGTTTCCTCCCACATCCCAAAGACATGCTGTAGGTGTATTGGACACCCTCAATTGGCCCTAGGTGTGAGTGTGTGCATGTGTGTGCCTTCTGTGGAAGGTTGGGTGCCGGGCTGGCAACTTGGCACCGTAAAACTCCACTGCCAATCTTTCTGTGGAACGTTGTTCCGCTGTGGCAACCCTTAACTGGGATAAGCCAAAAGGAGATGAATAAATAAAGGCATTTGATCTTCAAAATAAATTTGCATCACACATGTGCATTTTTGGAATCTGGTTTACATTTTTTAAATTAGTTAATAAATGAGTCACAGTATTAAAGCTAATTAAATGTATTCCTAAGAGATATACCAATTGCAGTACCTATTAACACCACCTATATTTGTTCAGTAAGTGGATGATTTGTAATAGAGAGTAAACAAAGATAACAAATCACCACTCACAGTATGGCATGGGATCATTTACAAGTCCTGGAAATAAACCAACCAATAAGGACTTGGCTTATATAGGACTGATGGTGATAAGGTTTTCTCTTTCCAAGTTGTTATATGGCATGGAGAAGATAACAACTAATTCAAGCAGACATTCCAAGATATTCTACCCTTAAGGTATTTCAGTGCAGCTCAGCAATTAATTTGACACTGCCACTTTAGTTGCTTCAAACCATACCATTTTAGCCATGACATCAGAAAAAAGTGTGTTTTATTTTCTTCATAAATAAATAGAATTTTTACTTCTCATGAAATGACCACTCAGCATAGATGTATTCCAGATCAGCTCTGTAGTTCACAGATTCATAGGAGGTTACTAGGCTAACGGCCCTAGAGCCCTTACAAGCCTAACCATATTTATCCCTAGTTGCCCCAATTGTTGGTGTTATGTGAGTGAATTTCACAAAGGTAAGGGTCTATTTTAGTTAATACCGACTTCATTTGTCCAGGAGGTTCATGGACATCACCCCAGGAGTGAATTTGCAGTCACAGTGATTTTATTTTGTGTTTTCACATTAAAGGTTTGGTTCTGTGTGATCCTGGGCTTCGTAGTCAGTTTTTCATTCTAAATTTGTAGGAGACAGAATACAGTGGCAGGCTTTTCAGTCTTTACTTGTAATACTTGTTTTGTGTACCCTGTAGTTTCTTGATGAGAAATGTCTGTAGTCTTTCCAGTTGTTGCAGGTGTCAGGTGAGGTACATGCAAAAGGAAGCATTCTACTCAATTATTGGTCTGATGAGTGCTCAGTATAATGGAATTATAACATCCTTAGATCTGGATGCAATGCCTTTACTTATAAGATGTGCCGCATAGAAGGATTTCCTTATTACTCAGGATACATGGTGGACAGAGTTCAGATTGCTGTCAAACTGAGTACCCAGATCATGTACCATTGGGTCTACACTTGGGGCCTTGTTGTTTATAATGTAATTAGCAAGGATGTCAGCTTTCCCAAAGGGAATAATGCATTTTTTTCATTTATCTTTAATATGTGGCTTTGCCACTAGTGGTTTGTCGGCGTTAACCCTGTCTACAGTATATTAACTTCACTGGGAGACTCAATTATTGCTCCCATTTTGCAATCTTCAGCAAACTTAATCAGCCACAGGCTCTCTAGGTTTGCCAGGACTTCTGAGAAATAAATTCTGAACAGTAAGGGGCCCAGCACAGTACCCTGTGTTAAGCCTCTGGTGACTAATCTTTTGCTAGAGGTGAAGTTACCCACTTTGACAGTATGTGTCCTGTTGGTGAGCCAGTTGGCTACCTATCTGGTAATGTAGGGATTAATTCCCAACTGGGAGAGATTCTCTGTAATACCTGACTCGGAGATTGTGTCAAATTCCTTGGCTAGGTCAAGGTAAGCAGTATGCACTGTCATTCCCTTGTCCAGGGCCTTAGTGACTTTCTCGAAGCAGTCAACCATGTTTAACAGGCATGATCTACCTTTAACACATAACCAAATAAGTGTGGAAAAAGTGCCAGAAGCAGGAGAAGTAAACTGTAAAAGGAGGCACTGGAAGACAACCAGAGCAGAATCCACTTTTTAATGAAGTACATAGTAGGACACAAACATAATAACACATTACCTGAATCATAGCATTTTTGTCAAAGTAATTTCCTCAGATGAGTCTGCCAACATCTAAAACCCAGTTAATATATGCAGGAAATCTCATTCAAGCAATCAAACACTTAGTTACTATGCCTACCCTGTAAAAGTGCCTGTATTGAAAATGTGTATATACAAGTGTTTAAAACAAGTAAAATGTGTACAACAGATAACATATTGACACCCAATACTAAAATATGTACATGTATTTGTTTAATATATCATATGGAACTCAAAAAATTATTTAATACTTATAAAATGATTATTAAAAGGTTTAAAAATGTGTTTTAAAATCATGTTAAAACCTCATGAATAAAACAATGCAATAGCACCATCTGCTGCACAAGCTGAAAATGACATTTAAAAGCTACACAAATATTAAAAATTTAGCTGCCCTAAGCTTTAAAAGAGGCTTTAGTGATACCATGTCTTTCAGACTGGGAATCTCGTTGGCTTCCATAATCAGTTGCCAATACAACTCCCTGTACTCCAAACATATTTCCCAAGGACCACCTCTCGGGTCAATAGGTACCACTTCCACTACAAAGAAATAAAACCCTGCATCTAATGCAACCATCATGCACCCACTTCAAAACTTTACTAAAAGCGCACCTAAAAACATGCTGGCTATGCCCTTGCAACTCCCACTCTAATATCATCCACCCCATCCAACCACTACCTTTCTTTCCACTCCACTAACTACCTTGATTATAGCAAGCTCAGATGCTCATAAGCCTAGTACTTATTATACAGCAGGAACTTCTCATTGTAACATTTGTTAATGTCTGTTATGTACTTCACAGATAAAGATTCTAGTTGTCTACTGATGTACTTTGTTCTTCATCTGTAAATATGTTGTAAATAATTGCTGTGTTAAATTGTTAATCGCTATGTAATCCAATGTAACTACTGTCTGTTTATTTTACTGTGGAGCTTTCCTCCCCGGGCCTCCGCTGAAAATGGACCTACGTCCAGTCGGACACTCACGGTCAACAAATTTAAATAAATAAATATAAAATAAATAAAATCTATGCAATCTTGTGTATGCTTATATAAAGCATTGTTTATATTTTTTTCTCCTGATGTAATTATGTTCATACATTCTCAGTTTTAATTTTTAATTTTCTTTCAGTTTTTCCTACATAAAATGCATCACATTTGTCTCACAAGGCTATATAAATCATTCCATTAGTGTTACAGTTAGCAAAACCTATAGTCTTAATGGACTTGTCCCTACATTTCAAGTAGTGTGTGTCAGGCATTGTGCACAACTACCACTTTTTTATCTACCTTTAACAAATCCAAACTGGGTTGGGTCCAGAGTTTGGAGATGATAAATGTCCTTGTTAATAAGGTTCATAATGATTCTTTCCATAGCCTTGCAGATAAGGCTTGTCAAGCTTATGGGCTTATAATTCCTAGGGTCAGTTGATGATCCCCCCTTGTCCAGAGGGATTTCTATTGCTGTCCTCTATTCCGCTGTAGCATAGCAATTTCTCAGGCTGCGGTTAAACATGGATCTAAGTGAGTCTGCTAGGTAATGTTTTAAGTTGTTTAAAAGGCAACCTGGAATGTTGTCTGGTCCCATTTATGCCATGCTTTTGGCCTTAGAGTGTACCAAAATGACCTGTTCTCTTGAGATAATAGGCTGACAAATGGTGGTAGGTATACTTTACAGGATGACTAGAGAGGACAGGGGGTGACGTTTTCTCCAAATCTGTCAGATAGCAGGTTGGCTATTGTCTCCAGTTGAGTATGGGTGGTGCCATCCACAACCAGCTCAGTGCATAGCTGGGTATTCCCCCTTTAGATTTTGGTTTAGTTAAAGAATGCCTTATAATTATCCTTAGCTAGGGAGGCTATATTTAATTAGCTTTGACAAGCTATGTAATTTGTTTCTTTAAGCAAGAGAAGAATTTCTTTCACTGCTGAGCCAGTTCCCTCTTGTTCTTGGACATTAGTTTCTTTCATTTGTTGTGTAGCCTGTTTATACTAGCGTCCACCAGGATGGTTTGTTTTTTTCAGAAAGACCTGGTTTTAATCTGGTCAGGTACAGCCAATTCTATACAACTGCTTAAGTGGTTATACAGGGCATTGGTGTACACCTCTGCTTAGGAGTCCTTGCTATCTGCATTCAAGGGGCCTTTGAAACTTCTTATATCATCACTTAGTAGGAGGTAATTTGTCTTAGAAAAATTCTTAAGTATTTTTGAGCTTGATGGGGTATCTGGTCTTATAATTATATTGAATGAGACTGATTTATGGTCCAGTCTTACCAGAGAGGTCATCACACAGGTGAGGTGCAAACCTCTCCCATGTTAGAGAGTACTACATCCAGGACATTTAATCCTTTTGTGGGTGTGCTGACTAGCTGTTCTAGAATATTTGCATTTCCAAAGTCCAAGAACCTCTGAGCCAGCGTGTTTGTAGTCGTGTATGTTTCCCAGTCGATGGTAGGATAATTAAAATCACCCATGAGTAAGCTGTTGGGCTGTAAGGCAATTGACTCCAGTAAGTTCAGGTATGGAATATGCTTTTCCTGTTTCATGGTGAGGGACATATAGCTAATTATGATATGGGAGGGGGGCTTTGCCTAAAGTTATTTGGACATGGAGTAGCCCAAGAGAGTAATACTGTCTGACAAGTCTCAATGTGTATGTATCCTTAATGAAGCTGGGTACACTTCCTCCTCTACAGAGATTTATTTTAAGATTGTGGGGCTGCCATAGTGTTTGAAAGTGCTTTTTGCTGTGTTTTGTCAGTCAAAAAAGTAACTTTTGTGGACGGGTAGTTTTACTGGCATTGTTATTTGTTTTCCCCAAGACAGAAGCATCATTTTAGCTTGACCATGGAACAGACTGTCACTCCTCTTCTACCAGCCACAAAAAAAAAAAAAAACGTAAGCAAATCTTTGTCAGTATAGCAGGCTAGCAATTTGCCTCATCCACAGATGGCTGACTCTGCTGTGGCCATTTGTTGTATCTCAGGCAAGTAATCTTTTACCCTGGATCCTTCTGGTGTAGCAATTACAGCCACTATGGACCAAGGACTAGCCATGATCTCTGCAGCTGTTGGGGTCCCCCAGTGTGCAAGGGAGAACCACACTTGCCAGTCCTGGGAAAATGTCCTGGGAAAGCAGTGGCTGCCATTAGTAACATGGTTGGCCTCATTTTTCCTGTCAAAAAGAAACAGAAAACCAGACATGTATCTACTCCTCCTCAAATTTCTTTGCATGGGAGTAGTTTATTGGAACTGGCTCAGGGTTTGAGTCAGGATATTTATCCTTCTTGTAGAATGGTTTTCAGTAAAAGAAAAATGGATGATGCCTTTCCTGAAGAGATTCAAGATTCAGAATCTGAACAGAAAGATGCAGGGACAGATTCAGGGTTTTGTCCTCAGATTTTTGAACCAGAATCAGAGAAGACTCTCTTTCTGATTCTCCCTGGGGGTTTCTCTTTCACTGAGACTATTGCTAGAATGGCCAAGTGTTTTCAGAGGGAGAATCTTTGTTACAGAAAGATTTTATAGAACCTACACCCATTCCTCCTGTCCTGTCTGCTTTAGAGAATGTGTCTTACTGCCTGTAATTTTCCTGATAGTCAACCAGCTGTTCCTAAAAAAAGCAGATAGGATGTATAAAGTCCCTCAGTCTTTTATTTTTTATACACTGTTCCCAAACCTGACTAATCAGCTATAGCCCTAGTTGACTTCTCCACTGCCAAGCACTTAGTTAATTCCAATCCTACTCTTTCTAATAAGGATGGGGAAATTCTTGATATGTATGGGAACAAAGTGCATACTTCTGCAACTTTGAATTTCAGAATTTTAAATTGTCGAGCTCACATGTTAAAGTTTATTCTGACATACTGTGAAAGCATGAGGAATGTTTTATCCACAGTTTTTTTTTTCTTGTGAAGAAAAAATCTGCTTTAAATAACTTGGTTTCCTCTGTTACACATGTCACTAGTCATTATTTGCAGTGTCTGAATTACTCTGTTGATACTTCTTCCAGGGACTATGGCCATTGGTTTGGTTTTAAGGAGGTTTGTCTGGCTGCATTCTCAGAAACTTCTAGATGATGTTAAAATGTGATTTTAAATTCTCCCTTGAATAGAGAAAAAGTGTCATGAAAGGTGCAAGCTGATCTACAGAATCTGTTTTCAGCCCTCCTTTTCCAAATTGCCGAGGGAATTTTCTTTCTCCTCATTCAGTTTTGGCAAAAAACAAAATAAACAGGCTCAGTAGAATTCTTGTAAACAGACATTTAAGAAGAAGTGGCAAGGAGGTTCCCAAAAGAAGTCCCAAACTTCCAAAAACCATGGGCATTCCATCGAGTCTGAATAACTATTCAAGAGACCTTATGGTCCCCTCCCATCCTGGATCTCTTCTCTTCACTTCCAGAAAGTATGAATCTTCATTTTTATCTTTGGAAACAGATTGGTTCAGACAAATGGGTTTTGAAAATCATTCATCAGGGTTACAGATGGTAGGCAGGCAAAATTCCCCCATTCCAGGGAGTCATTCCTCATCCAGAAATCAGACTGTTTTATTTCCACCTGTTCTTCATCACATGCTGTCCCAAGGAGTGTTCAAAACAGTTCCTCCTTCCCAGGTGGGGAAGGGGTTTTATTCAAGGATGTTTCTAGTCTCAAAGAAAGAAAACGTTTGGAGATCAGTTCTGGATCTTTTTTTCCTAAACTTATTTATGATAGTGGCCAAATTCAAAATGATGCAACTTTAAACCTCTTGCCTCTTCTTCCTCTTTCAAGTTTCCTGGTAACACTAGACTTAAAAAGATTACATTCCTGTTCATGCAGACATCAGGCATTTTTAAGGTTTTTGTTTATCTGGATTTCATTATCAGTTCCCTGCCTTACCCTTTGGACTATTCACTGCACCAAGAGTGTTTATAAAGTGTCTGGCACCAGTTACAGCACATTGTAGGCTACAGGATATCCACATTTTTCCATACATAGATGACGCGCTTATATAATATATTATTACTTTTTCAAAATGTCAAGAATCTTTCTCTTGGGAGAGAGAGGGATCTTGCTCAAGCTGGGATTCGAAGAGAAAATTCAAAAGTCTTTCTTGACTCTGTCATACAGGATTGTGTTCCTGGGATGTCAACTAGACACCTCAGTTTAAATAGCTTTTCTTCAACAAGAAACAATAAATCTTTATTTAGATTTATTTCTAAGTTTTTCCACTTCAATGTCAGTTACTGTGAGGGAATATCTCAGGATTTTGGGTCTCATGCCATCTATCATCTTCATGATAGATGTGGCAAGACTCCATATAAGAAAGATACATTGGTATCAGAAGTGCCTTTGGTTCTAGCACAAACATCTTTTGTCCTTTCAATTCCTAGTGCTGGGATTTGCCAGAAGCAAAATCACTTAGTGGAGACAATGAATATCCTTAAATCCAGGTCTCCCCTTCTCCCTCCCTGTTCCAAAGCAGTCAGTGACCACAAATGCTTCAGACTTTGCTTGGGGAGCAGTTTTAGGAGAGATAAAAGTGCAGGGGAGGTGTGGGACACCAAGGACAAATGCAAGCACATGAATACCAGGGAGATGTTTACCCTGATTGAGGCACTATATTCTCTGAACCATCTTTGGTCCCTGGGACCTCTTCAAGTGGTTACAGACAATACCACAATGATATGGTACATCAACAAGCAAGGGAGAACCATAACATACTCTTTGCAGACTAGCCCATGTTAGAATGAGATATAGCTTCATAGCACAATCTCAGTCTACAGGCATCCTACATTCCATAAGAGAATAGACATACTGACCAGGACCAGGTCAGACCCACATGAATGGAAATCAGATCCAGGGGTCTTACAAGATTTGATCCATCTGTGGGAAGTTACTCAAGTAAACCTGTTTGCCTCCTCTTCAAACAATCAACTGGAAAATTTCTATTCAATGACTCTATGCAAGAAGGCCTGGAAGACAGATGCCTTTTATTTTCTTTGGACAGGAATGTTCCTGTATGCCTTTCCACCTTTCCTTTAATATTCTGGGTACTTCTGAAGATTCAGAAAGAATCCCTCAAGATCACTGTGGTGACTGCCTTCTGTCCCAGGCAACTGTGGTTCTCCCTTCTTTTGGAAATGGCTAGGACAATTACCATAAGCGTCCTCACAGAATGAATCTATTCACATAAGAACAGGGGTGTTTGATACACCCCAACATCAATCATCTTCAGGTGAGTGCCTGGATTATAGGGTCGTAATTCCTTTTAGGCACCTGTTTTCTAAGGATGAGCAGAAGGTACTAATGGCGGCAAGAA
The DNA here is from genome assembly GCF_019279795.1 of Protopterus annectens. Taxonomy (NCBI): domain Eukaryota; kingdom Metazoa; phylum Chordata; order Ceratodontiformes; family Protopteridae; genus Protopterus; species Protopterus annectens. The sequence continues at coordinate 1,051,104,507 of NC_056746.1, read as the reverse complement.
AGCCTGCTGTTAGAAAATCATATATTAGCAAATGGAAAATGATTTTTAGTTGGTGCCAACAACATAACCAGCTCACTTTCAGGGTTAGTTGTTCTTTAGTTTTACAATATTTGTGTGAGTTACTATCCTATGGTCTTTCTTATTCCTCTATCAAGGTTCATTAATTGGCTATTTCAGCATGCCTGGCCATAGATTCTCCTCTTTCAAGGCAGTCACATGTCAAAATGTTCTTGAAAGGGGTTTTGCTTAAGAGGCACCCAAGTAAACCGGTGGCCTCTCATTTGGGTCTTAATTTTGTGTTAGAGAAAAACTAACACTTACTCCATTTGAATCAGCTAATCTGGCTGACTTGAGGTTCTTAACATAGAAAACTGTTTTATTGATTACTCTTACCTCTGCAAGAAGGGTATCTGAGTTGCAAGTTCTTATGGTAAGTCAACCCTACCTCATTTTCCACAAGGACAGGGTTTCTTTGAGAACTAATCCTTCTTTTATGCCTAAAGTGGTATCCAAGTTTACTTTAAATCAAACTACCAATCGCCCAGTTTTCTTTCCTGAATTTTAAAATGAGGGGAAAAGGATAGCACATACATGGACATACACAGAAAACTCAGGTACTATCTTGACAAAACTAAATCTTTTCAGATCGTCAGATCAATTGTTCATTTCTTGTGAATGTAAGAAGAAGGTACAACAGGTGTCAAACAGGCTATTTCCAAATGGTTGTCTAAGGCTATTACCTTTTGTTATAGTCACCATAACAAATCTATTCCAGGTAGGGTCAAGGTCCACTCTAGAAGGACCTTAGCTTCTTCTATGGCTTTTTGGAAATGTCTGAATTCTAGAAGTATTCTAGAAGCTGCTACTTGGTCCTCTGTCTATACTTTTACAAACCACTATAAACTGGAATCTGTCTCTAGGTCTAGGTCATGCTTTTCTATGACCATTCTCCAGGGCCACCTGGACCCTCCTTAAATATAGTTAGCTATGGTAATCTACCCATATGGCTAAGGCTACTGCAGCAGTGAACAACATAAAGAACATAGTACAGTTTTGTAAATTGAACTTACCATAACAGTAGATGTTTGAATGATCTTTGTTGAAGTAGCCCTCCCTCCTTCCATCCCTCTTGTTTTTTGGTATTTTTTTATGCCAGGGTATGGACATTTATTTTTTTGTTATGCCTAGCCTTGTCCTTTCAGGGCTCAGCAACTTTGGAAGCAGGCCTCTGTTATGTCCTTGGCTGGATATAGCCCATATAGCTAAGGTTACAGCAGCAGTGATCATTCACACATCTACTTTTATGGTAAGTTCAACTTACACAACTGTATTTTCTAGAATGTACCCCTTCTGAGAGATTCCACCATTCTGGACTGTGAAGAAGTCATATAACTGTAATTTTTATAACAATGTGCTTCACTTTGTTGCTCACAAATATAAATTACCTGCAAATTAACAATATCAATGGTCATTTTAACAGTGACTGTGTAACTGCCCTTGTTTCAAACACAGCCTACCTCTCCAGATAAAGCTACTTTCTATGTACACTTCTGTCTCATTATAATGAAAGAATGAAAGTAAAAGTTAAAATGCCCATATAAATGTATTTCACATTAGTTCTCTTAGATACATACACTAACTTCAGCAAGCCATATCAATGAGTATTCAGCAGCGCTTATGTGGCAGCTCTGTGCTCTCTCTCTCTTTCTCACACAGCATACTTTCTGACTCCTACCACAAAAGATATATGGTTTCTGAATATCCCACTGTATGTGATGAAAGTAAAAGAAATGATAGTCACAGTAATATATTTCAACTCTGCTGTCAAAACAATACATTGCCTCAGCATGCCACACCACTGATTTTTTCACAGTGATCTTATAGCCATGTTTTGCTTTCTCACATAGACTGCCCTTCAATAAAAGATAGATGCTTTCTATGTACACTTATAAAGGCTGACTGTAAAGAAAGATAAAGATGTAATGGCCATAGTAATACAGTTTCACTTAATGCTCAAAGACACATACATTGCCTGCCAGCAAGCCATATCAAATAGGAATCAACACATTATTGCCCTGCACTTTCCCACATAGCCTTCCCCCTAAAGTTCAGCTCTTCCTGTGTACCTCCCTGATGTCTGAAGATGAAAATCTAACAATGGATGGCCACAACAGTGTAGTTCATCTTGCTGTACTCAGACATTTATTTGCCATCCCTAGCTCAACAAGCCATATCAATGATCATTTTTGTGACCATTTAACTGCTCACTGGTATCACACACAAACTGCAACTACCAAAAAAGAGAGCTGCTTCTGGATATCAGCTCTAATATGTGAGCATGAAGAAAGCAGTTGCTGCAGATGTTAAGTCTGTGAGATTTAATTCCTGTGGCACAGGGTTTGATTGCCTCAGCCCTAATTTGTCTATTGTGTGACCTTGAGCAAGTCACTTAACTAGGCATTGCTCCTGGGTCACTCCTGAAAAGGGAATGTATGTCCAGGGGGCCTCCTGGTTAACAAATGCATATTATTATTAAAGTTAAAGCAATAATGGCAAAAGTAATATATTTCAACTTACTGTTGAGATTTACAGCTACCCCTCCAAATTGTTGAAATAAATAATTAAGTAAGCAAGCAATAAATAAATACATACATAAAAATTAATGGAATACTGCTCTGAGCAATGTGTATTATCACTGCCCCTCCAATATATCCAGTGTCATGCTGATATTGAAAAGTACAAAGATACATGCAAAAGAAAAAAAAAATCATTGAAGAGCAGAGCATCTGCTGCCTTATATCTCGAGGGAAATGACTACAGATATCCAAGTAAGCACTGAGAAGAGCAGTTCAGAGCAATGGATCTCATATGTTTACCTTACATAATAGGGCATGGATTGGCTAGCTATGTCCTGGTGCTACTTAGGAGTAGGTGGTGATGGATGAGATATCATACCAATTAATAACATGATGTTTCACTTCTGAGTTCAGATTCTCGTTCTTTATATTGCAAGGTAATTATTTTGTCAGTGCAATTTATATAATAAAAATGGTTATTCTGTAGGTGTTCTGAAGATTATTTTTTCTTATTTTAAAAGGTGTTTCCTATAGATTATCCAGTAAAGATTTGCTGAAACCAAGAATACTCAGCACCCACAGTAGTGAAAAATTTTTATGGTGCTGAATATTCTTGTCATCTGCAATTAAGGTATTAATGTTTTTAGGCAACATTTCAAGGAACTTTGCAAACTTATAATTTCCTTTAGAGTTATGTGTGGCTCTGACTGAGTCTTTCTTCTTCCTCCTGAGGACAGTGCCAGTATTATTTCTGTTTTAATTTGATTATCAACATTTCTGAGCTCACAGTTCCTTGTTAGAGCTTTTAGCCTAATGTAGTTTGCATATTTCATACTGTATGTTCTTTTAGGCTGTGAGTGCAAGCAGATGTTGCCATAGTCTGACATATTTGATAAACTTTATTAAATACCATATGTAAGAGCAATGTTTATAGTCTCTCATAATAAGTTTCACTAAATACAGTAAGATAATTATTAAACCTTAAACCCATTTGATCTATTTTGGTCTCATACTGTGTGTCATTTTGACTTTATAGTGTCTATGAATCATTGACAGGCTTTCTATATCCATTTATTTTCCACGTGATTCTACTTTATTGTCACTGGTTTATTGCTTTGTCACTGTGACTATTTTGGTTATTCTTGCTTCCTCATAAGCTTTATTTTTCCTCTTAAAATTAACATTTTTTTTAACTTTTGCTGTCTTGCTTGAAGTTCAATTTTTTTCTTAATTGCAGAAAGCATACATTGTAGACTTATAATAATAAAGCATTCAGATTTTCATTTGATTTACATTTCTTTTTTTAAACAAAATACTTTTTTCTTGCCCCCATTTCATTGTTGCCATGCAAATATTAAAATCCACTTGATAAAGTTGGCCAAAAGAAATGACCATGGGCATAACAGTCTTAAATAATGCCACTGCATGAGGTAGGCATACCACTAACATAACTTCATTCTTTTTATAAACATAAGCTCATGAAATGAGATAACACAGGCTATAAAGGTTGTCATTTTTTACCTCTCAACCTCTTAGAGCAAGAAATCTGGAAAAAGGCACAAATAATGTGGGAGCAAATGCCCAAAAATAGGGACACTTTTTGAATTTTGCTCTTACAAACTTAGAAAGTTGATAGACTAAGAGGTTTTGCATTAGCATGAATTTCTTGAGTGATATGAAGTAAAACTCAAATGTCTGCCATAATTTTTTTGAATTTAGTCCTTAATGATTTTCCACTGATTTGCCAAAAAAAGAACAACAAAAAAAAAAGAAACAGGCCAAAAATATGAGGCAAAAATCTAGACTTTCTGTGAAAATCTGGACAGTTGAGAGGTACGAGCTACATGTGACTGGAAACAGTATCAGAAAAAAATCCATACTGTCAAATCTTGGAATCAATTTATTCAAACTTAGTTCAGAATTGCATAATAAAGCACACAAATATATTTTCAACCAATATACAAAATGTGGAATGTATAATTCCTATTTTTAGCAGCTTGACCTAGCAGCAGCTTGAGTCTATGCAGTCGACCAGTCAAGGTATTTACTGCAAGAAATCTTCCAGATGATGCAACACTCTTCTTTTGTGAAGCATCAGCTCTTTGGAAGTTCTCCATCAGCTCACATGCATATCATCTCTTGTAAAACACTTGTGCTGCCAGATCATTGAATTGGACTGTAGAAGCAATTTTAACTTAAACATGAAAACATTCTTTTTAAGGGCATTTGCTAGCCAGCTTAAACATGAAAGTCAACCACCAGATCTCTGTTATATAGAAAAAGGTTGAGTATGGAAGAAATGATTTATGAAGACAAGGTAACCTCAATGATTATTGTGCCTTGGGGAAAAAACTTACTGCACCTTCTAGTGAAAGAAGAATAGCCTTTCATAATCAGTTTTAGGACTAATTCAATATTAATGAGATTATCAATTCAAATAATTAAATATTTCATTTTTTGGAAATAAATAGTTATGATTTTCGCTGTGTTGTCAGTCTGTAGATCTTCCCTGCCAGCTGTGATTACTTTGTAAGGTCTTCTCCCTCAATATGCATTTTTCTGTAGTACTGAAAGTGTCATATGAAAGAAAATGATGTGTGCAATAATGAGAAGGCAGTATTGCATTACCTTTCAATTACAATAAAGACAACAAGTCACACGAGAACATCTACTACTGAAAGTAAGTATTGAGCATTTATTGTTCCAGAGGTTAATGTTCATTTGTTTCTTCTTACTTGCAGAAAACATGCACGATAGGCTATAATTATCTAATGAACAAAGCTTGGGAGGTCACAATTATTCATCATACCTCTCAAACAATAGTTCAGTAATAACTATTATGCCAGGCATTATTCTTTATAGTGCATAGGTTCAGAGCAATGGATCTCAAATGTTTGAGGAACAGTCAGGATTTTTGAGTTGTACACCATCCTCAAAGAATATAGGGCAGGATTCACGAAGGCTTGCATGGAGTGTAAGAGACATGCAACACTCCATGCAAGCCTCGCGATCCAGGAACAGCCGTAAACTCCGTGTAAGAGACCAGCTAAAACGTCTCTTACACGGACTGGGCGTGGACATGCTAAATACCTCACTTGCATCCGAAAGGTATGCAAATGAGGTATATTAGCGATCCATGAAGCAGAAACCAGTCTGTGTAAGAGATGTTTTAGCTGCAGAAATGTACTCAGTTGACAACTGAGTACGTTTCTGCAAATTCCACAACGGAGCCATGTCAGCTCCAAAAAAGGGTGCATATGACTCAGGTAGCATGCCAATGGCCAAATATGTGGCCATTGGCAATATAACCCGATGCCAAAATAATAAAAATATAATTTTTTTTCGATCGCCGATGTTTAAACCCAGCGCAGCCTCGCAAGAAACAGGCTGCGCTGTATAAAACATGAAAATGAAGGTTATAAACCCACAAATGTGGGTTTCATGCAATACATGGAATGACAATGCAGGGAACAGCAGACCAAAAGCAACATGGCCACCGTGTAGTGGTTGCTAAGGGGGGAAGCTGAGTCTAAGACATGTAACTAAGCATTAGTAGGCAATCTCATGTAAATGAGGGTTCGGATACTGAATCTCACAGTCACATAGCAAATGAGCACAGTCTGAGTAGTGTAAGAGATACATAAGGGGGAGGAATAGAGTAGGAGATAGGTGACATCACAGGGGGGAATGGTAGAAAGAAATGCAGTTCATTGGAGGCCAGTGTAACATGACAGATGACAAGCACAGATCATGGAAAGAGGTGTGCCACTAGATAAGTCATGGAAAGCCAAGAAATGGAAGGTTTACACTGTTACTTACACCAAAGTTTCTTGCTGGGCGTGCATGAGCACGTGTGTGCACCATGAAGCGCGAGTAGGGCAGTGTGCGCACGTGTAAGGCAGACTGAGCATGTGGGAGTGTGTTGGGAGATGTTTAACACTGTTTGCACAGGTGTGCGCGCGTGTAGGGCAGGCTGAGTATGTTGCAGGCTGTTGGCAGACGTGTAACAGTGTTTGCATGGGTGTACGCGCGTTTTAACCCGAATAAGTAGATTCTGAACCGTGTAAGCACGTGTGCACGCGTGTAAGCTACTGTGAGCGTGTTTCAGATAGTATGCACGTTGCTCCCCCCTGAGGAAACAGAGAGGAAAAAGGAAGCAACAGAATTAATAGGAAGCTAGCAGGGATAACTGCTGAAGCTAGCAGGTGAAAACAATTAGAAGCAGGCAATTACACAGGCAGAATAGTAGCCCAGCCCAGCACTTAAAACTCTGCAAGCAGTAGTGCAGGATGTTTCCCTTAAGAGACACTGCAAGACAGGAGTAAGCTAATAGAAGTGAAAACTGAAAAAGCTGAACCCAGAGCAGAAATGTTAGGGGCTGCCATAGCTGTCATAATGAGACATAGGCGACTTGCTCAGGGTGGTGACAATGCAGATGGTGCCAGACAACCCACAGTGAGGAGATGGAGAAGAGTGTACAGGCCCAGGGTCACCTACCATGGGTTACATGAGCTGGAGATAGTAGAGCTATAGAGTGGACAGAGAGCTCCTGCAGCAAATTGTTGAGCTGTGCAGGCCACGCCTCACACACAGAACCAACAGAGGGGAACCCATCCCAGTGGAAACCAAGGTATGTGTTGGCCTAAGAGTACTAGCAACAGGTACCTTCCAGAGACCAACTGGCGATATGATGGGGATATCACAGGCATCAGCCTCCAGGGTACTGCACCAGTTCCTGGATGCCATGTCAGCACATGTCGGTGATCATGTATATTTCCCCAATGCCTGTGAGGTATTGGCCAGCAATATGCATCTCTTCCAGCAAATAGCAGAATACCCTGAGGTACTGGGTGCAATAGACTGCACGCACATATGCATCAAAGCACCAGCCGGTGAGCGGGGTAGGGCCTACATTAACCGCAAGGGCTTCCCCTCCATCAACTGTCAGGTCGTGTGTGATGCCCAGGGCATAATAATGAATGTGTGTGCTGGCTGCCCTGGGAGTTACCACGATTCTCACATCTGGCATTTGACGCAGCTGTACCAGACATTTGCCAATGGGGACATCCCACACGGACACCTAGTGGGGTATGCAGGTTATGCACTGGAGCCGTGGCTGATGACACCCATCAGAAACGCACACACACCTGAACAGGAATGCCATAATGAGGCACACGCACAAACACGTAATGTAATAGAGCGTGTGTTTGGGCTGCTCAAGTCACGGTTCCGGTGTCTGGACACATCTGGTGGAGCCTTGCAGTACACACCAACTACATGTACCCAAATTGTCATGGTATGTGCTATGCTACATAATATGATCTTGCGAAAACAGCTGCAGCAGGACCAGCATAGGGTCGGGCCAAACAGCCCCCCCACCATTGCCAAGGCCATCACAGGCAGAGCGTGACTCAGAGGAGGAACAACCTGAGCCTGCCCCAGTAGGCAGAAGGAGGCGTGCCCAGTATGCCCTGGCCTTGGCAAAGAGGCAACGCATAGCACATACACTGGCTCAGTAGGAACCCTGTGAATGATACCCCCTCTGACTCACTCAAATAATAACAGGGATGCCTAAAATGACATGACCTGCTCACAAACATGTACAGGGAGTGTAATATGTGCATCCAACAGAGGCAGCCCTGCAGCACCACCTGAGGCATGAATGCCATGTGTTAAGTAATGTAACACCATGTACTATATGCACACTTGAGGACCCTGACTAACATCCACCCTCACCAAGCATGAAGCCACAAAATGACGATGGGATGATCAAATGCAATAACTGGCTGAAGTAATGCAGTTAGTCAAAGGGTAGCCAATGTGTTTCAGGCTGGGAAGACATGCGGAGCTTGACATGATGCACCACCTGCTAGGGGTGGCGTGCACCTATTATGCCATGCCCCATGGATACTGGCAAAGGCTGTCAATACCCACAGCATGCCCTGAATAGGTAAGTCTCAAAACACAAACCCACCTTCATAGGTTCTACAAGGGATAGGAACCTAGATGTAATGCTACCCAATGACAGATGTATAAACAGCAAGATGTGTGCAGTGTAAACACACACAGTATGGAGAATGTAGATACCAGTCCTGTAATAGAGAACTGGGTCAAGGCTCACATCAGCACCCTAACACTACCAGGTCACATCTCATACTGTGCTGTACAGCCACAAAACATGGAATAAGCTACAAAAGGAGGGTGACTAGCAAGAAATGGCAAGGATAACCACACCCCCATGTTGGTACCACAAGAAGAAGCAGCATGGATTAGCCATGGTCAAATACCAATGGCTAAAACTGCCTCCCAGTATATAGCCTGCTGCAGACTACTGTCCTAATACCAGGAACTGCACCTGGCCTATGTCGGAATACATGAATATATTAAGCCCCCAAACCACATTATATTGCTTGACTGAAAATACCCAGACATACACCGGGAGCATTATACTAGCACCAACACAGTAGGAGAAAATTACCCAGATTCCATAAACCAAAATGCCCAGGAACAATGTACCACTCCCACAAGAGGGGTAAGCATACTGGATGTGATAATCAGCAACATGTGTACTGGATGGCAAGATGAGAAGTGTACCCCTCACTGGTAAGACCAGACCATAGAGTAATCACACTGGATATACACATCCTGACCCCAGTCCCTGGCCAGAATACCACAGTGAAAACATGTGTAAAGCATAGGTTGCAGCCCTCAAAACCGATGTTGAATCCACAAAAGTCCCTGTGCAAGTGCAGAATATGGGACACACCACAGAACATGTTATACAGGCATTCCATGAACACAGCCAGGAATGCTTGGAGTATGCAATCACAAATAACAACAACACACAATGCCATACATGCAGGCATCTGGCATGCTGGCCTCCAGCCATTACCAAACCATGCAAGAGAATGAGGAAGCTACCACATGATAGAGCAAACATAAAAGGGAAGTAATCACTGACCAGTAGTATGGCAATAACATATGTCCACACATACAATCCACTAAGTCCAGCCACAACAAGTAGAATCTGTGAATCCAGAGGCAATGTGACACCAGTCCCAAGTACACAGACAACCACAACACCCCCCAATAAATACAAATATATGTGATAGATGCATCCATGTATCCAAACCAGAGGTTGAGCTCCACCAACTCAGTACTGTCAAAACCAGTCAGGAGGAGAAGGTAACCACATACACCACAAACCCAGTCCCACATAGACCTACCACAACTGTAAACCAAACACATAAACACAGACAAATATTCCCAGAGGCCTTAATTACAAACACACCACACCAACAGAAGCCTCCAAAGCAGATCACAAGCAACCACAACCTTCAAACATAGCACATGCAATGAATAGTATGCAAAGCTGGTGTGCCAAACAGTCACAGGCCAGAAGGAGAAACAACATGCCTGATACAGTCGTAATAGGTGTCTGTATAGGCAGACACACTGCTGTCCCACTCACCAGACTGAACAAGGGAAAGGGTAGAGTAAGCTGCCTGTAGGCTGCCACAAAATGCCACATAACACAAGTACGCAGGTCACCCCAAAGCAAGCAGAAATATGATGCACTCAATGTCCATGCTGGTGTGAATTACCTGAGATGTACCTCCTTGGTCAACATCAAAAGAGACATGGATGGTCCCTCTGAGTATGTACCCCAGGGCGGTATGACACTGGCTGTGTGCAGCATCCAACCCTCACCAAGAATGATGACACAGTACAAACACAGAATGCTCATGTTTAACAGCTGGCACAGTTACAGCTGTCAGTCCAAGAGGGTCAAATGTCTGTCTGCTTGAGATGTCAAGCATGACAAGCCATGCTGCTGTTCCAGGGATGGCTTGCAGCTGTTACCCGTGTGCGTCTGGATACTGGATAAGGCCTTTGCCGCCTCCATAGAGCCGTATGTAGGCAAGGCCAAAAAGACTACCCACCACCCTAGAAAACATAGGTGGTAGGAAACATAAGGGTAATGCTGACCAATGCCAGATGTGTAAACTGCAATATGCATGCCCCTGAGGCACTTCCCATTATGGAGAACATTGATGTCTGTGCAGTGACAGAAGCCTGCTGCAAGCCTAGAGATAGCACACCAGCACTACTATGTTATACCACATATCATGTGTTATGGCCCCAACACCTGCACCAAAACATCAAAGGAGGGGGAGTATCCATATGCAGCACAGACACCCATATTGCCAGGTAACTGACAATGCACAAAGCAGTGGAGACCACCCATGTGCACATAACTGTAGTCAAAACTGCTGTACAGTCTGTAGCATGCAACAGACCACACTCTCACACACAAGAACTCCACCCAGACATCCGAAGACAATGGACAGTATGAATGTCCCCCCAAATACCAGACAAGGTACACACAAATTACCACATAGGTGTCAAACCATTATGTATGCAAGGAGTAATCAGGGACCTAGGGACACAGGTCTACATTAATCTGTCATGTGACACCCACAATGCCAATGTGGCTATGAAGATTGTCGATACTGGACACCGTATCATGAAAGGAGTCACATCAACATCAACAGAGGTCACTGTGCCGCTGTACTGTTCCCTTATCAGACCCATAATCTAGTACAATGACTCATATGGGATGTACCGTACGTGACACCTGCAGCGGTTCGGAAGACCTCATAGTTACCCCACCAACAGGATAAAGGGTGTGAAATATATGTCATATGCTGCCTGGCTGTAGACACCCCAGCTGACTGCAGTCACACACTGCCTACACAGAGCCATTGTATGTCTGTTGTACAAGGCCATGTCCAACACAGGAGTAATGGACATGCTACACCACAGGAAATCAAAGCCATTGGAGCTGTGAGAGTCACAGATGTCAGCCTCAACACATAATGAAATAAGATGTGCTGGAGGGACAGATACATAACCCAGAGGCTCCCCACACCCAGAAACAGGATCCCAATCCATGGTAGGCAGAGCCCCTCACTGACACCCCTCAACAGGAATATTGCCAAGTGGATGGATGACCGTACATGTATACTGGGGGTCCTCACTGTGTCACGACCAGACAGAGGCACAGTGAAGAACGTCATAAATGGCCATAATTGAACATAGCAAGGGATGGCGAAAGACACACACACTCTGGCTAGGCTTACTAATGGCCTAGGGTGTATAGTCTAGTATGAACCCATGAACCTATGAAGATACAAAACGTACAGGACACTAAGGATAATCACAAGGCTTACCCAACTGATGGTAGGAACCATGTTGGGCATCCACAGATATGCTCCGAATCACACAGATATTACAAACAACATACCAAACACACACACATATTGCTAACATACAACCTGTCAGGTGTAGTGCAAACACCCGAAAGTGCAAAATACCTATCCCAGCAGACTGATGGTCCCCTGACATTGCAGATGCTGAGGTAACAGCCATCATCTGCAAAGCAGAACACACAGCAGCAAAGGTATGTGATGGTGTCCTGTGCTGAGGCCAACATGGACTCCAAGAATAATGGAATGCCAAATCACACTACTGCCCAATGTCAGCCTTACCACAGGATATGTACCCAAAGAGCAGTGTACAACAACAGTGGTCCATCACAACAAAGGTGTTGCCTGAATGGATACCCCAAACTACCACCCCAGGATCCTGACAAGCTTGTTCTGCACAGCTATGGAAAGGATCAGTATGTACCGCAGACAGAAGGCTATCGTGGACCTACTGATACTGGACCCTACACAGTGTGGCTGTTGTAACTGCAGAACCTGCCCCTAAACATGCCTGACCCATTTGAAGCAGTCATTAAGGTCATTGATGAGGGCAATGTGGTCCACACAGCGTAGCTGGACCGTGCACATGCTTCTAGACAATACCGTACGAGTTCAGTATGGATATGTTCAGCAGCTTAAATATATACCCCTATGTCAGTAGACGGGTTGAAAACCAGACCAAGGACAGAACTGACATGGTCAGACATGCCGCATCCATGTCAGACTACAAAGTGGATATGAGTGGCATCCCACAAGGCCTGGTCTTGGCCCCCCCACCCCCGTTCTGTATATATGTCCCATAGGTATAGGCCAACATGGAAGGACTGTGACTGAACATGTATGCAGAGGAGTACAAACAGCCCACCATATCCGACCCCCAGCTGACACAAGCAACCCACAAAAGGGCCACCTACAAACAGACAACTGTAGCCATGGCCATGTCAGCAAGCTAATTGCAGAACTGTGTATAGACAACCACCGTGGATATACAGTAAGTGCCCACAAATTACCACACAGGTGTTAACCCATGAGGTACCTAACATGTAATGTGAGACCTGGGTACAAAAGGTGATAAATATCCTGCACTGGACAAACATGTGACTGTAGTGTTCACAGAAACATGTACCATATACCCACCCAAACATGAAGGTTGGCAGATGTAGATAAGGGGAACTCACTGTGGCTCTGCAGCCATCCTCCATCAGCGTCACAACTGACTACAATAGCCCCTGTGGGATATACCACAGCAGACACCTCCATCAACTGTAAAGTCCACAACAGTACCCCACCAGGGGTAGCAAAGAGCATGAACAGATGCCATGTGTTGCCTGAGTAAACAAACTGCAGCCCCACACACCGCCATCCTTCCCAGCTACAGGAAAGCTGTGCCTGATGTATGAAGCCATGTTCAACCTGGAATGAATGAACATGTTGCACCTTGTACAATCTGAATGGCAGTGAGCTATGCACATGAGAGACCTGAACCCCAGCACTGACATACATAGGACAAGCTGTACAGAATGATCCATAACACAGAAGGCACCCCTACTCTTCAGTAAACTCCTGGTACAGGTCAGCCAGAGAGCCACATATTGACACCCCTCAAGAGGAATCCTGATGAGTGTATGGGAGATGGTAGGCTAACCCTGGGTATCACTGTTATGTCAGAGGTAGACGGAGGCACAGTATACTAACCATGACATATGTCATGGCAAACTCCAGTTACAATGTGTGTCGAAGGACAAACACACCCTGTGACCAGCATCAGAAATGGCCTAGGGAACATCGCTAGTGTTTGCCAATGTCCACCCATCTTGTGGAATTCACTAGCAATGTTGGACGAGCCTGGTGTAGGTAGTCCATATCTGAACATATTGCAACATGGTCATATGTGCACAACTGGCCCCTATACAGTCTGTTGTGCTCACTATGAAGATGTCAAGCAGTCATAGGACTAAAGCCCAGGATACTGTCCACAACAGTGAAAGTACTGAACCAGTACACTATATGGTACTACAGTGTTAGGTCATTATGAAAGTATGTTGAGAACTGTCTGCAAAGTATCCCATGCAATCCCTGCAGGCACAGTATAATCCCTGTTGTGGCAGACACGAAGCAGTTGGCCAGTTAGTACACAACATGACACCCAACACACAACCATAAACGTGAGATATTGTTGAAGTTCACACACACCCAAATATGTGGTGGACCTCAGAGTGCAACATATGGAAAGCTCACACTGGGCATGCTCACACACTTTGATAAATGAGGCATATGTCAGACAACATGCCATGGAAAGGCTGAACTGGGCATGCTCACACACTTAGGCCATATCTCCGTTTAGCAGTTGGCCACACATATCTGGTATTTGTACGTGTCAGTCCAGGATCCAACCACAACACAGCAATCAGCCCAGTGCACACAGTAAATGACCACAGAGACATAAGTGATATAGTGGATCGTCATATGCAAACATCTTCCACAGATACACAAGTTGGTCATAGGAACAGGGAATGCTATGGCAATAAAGACCTGCAAACAGTAGAACAGCACAACAAATATTGTGCATCCGACAATTGAACATATGGGTGTAGAGGTCAATACTAGGCTTGTTGCCCTAGGGAATGACAGCTCAGCCAGAGTGTGCTTGGCATCTGCATCCCCAGGATAGTAGGCTACTGTGCCACTGTAAAGTAGGTCACAGAAGGCAACATGTGAGGCTAGTGAGCTGTGCCTCTGTCAAGCAGGGGCACTGTGGAGGTCCCAGGGATTGAATGTGCTAAGCCACAGCCATGTTGTCGGTGTGTGCTGTGAGAGGGTTGCTGAGGATCTCTGACAGTAGGTGTCCGTCAATAACAGACTGAGGGGAGCCCTATCTGCATTCTCTGGATGATTCCACTGTCAACACTGTGTTGTAATGAGTATGTGTGAATGAAGTGCCATGCCGGAACTGTTCACAGATGTCCTCCCTCTGTGGGCTACAGCTCTGCAATGTATTAGGTCACTCTGTCTGTTGTAAGGCGCATATATGGCTGGTGTACAGCTGACAGGTGTCTTGTTGTGGAGCAGTCATGGGTATATGTGGGATAGCATGACCAATGCAAACCGTACACATGCTCATAGAATGCAATTGTCAAGGATTATGCTGAGTGGCCAGTATAGTCCTCCAGCATGGGTCCTCTAAAGTCGTCCACCCCAGTCTACACAAGTGTAGAGTCTGCTTGTGCTAAATACAGTTTGTGTGCAGTGACAACCTTGCCTGGGGTGGAGATGGGATATGGATGTCCAGGGAAAGGTGGGTATGGTCAGATATCAACAATGGTGGTCTACCTCTGGTGTGGAACAGTGAGTACCCACGTTGCAGATGGACAGGTGCAATATGTATTCCCCCATGTGGCTGTGGTGTGTGGTTCTGCCATAGCACATGGACCCACAAATTGTAGTGGCTGTAGGGTAAAGTGGTAGAGGCCTGAGTAGTTCTCACACACAATATGCCTGTACCTGATGTTAACAACTGGAATGGTGTATGTGAACACCTGCATATCCTGGCACTGTTCCCAGGGAAGCTAAGTGTGTGTCCTGGATGTGGGTGTGGTGTTCTGGACTGGTTGTGTTGTGTGTTACAGGTTCTGTGGTCCCAAAGCATGGTATAGAACATAACCTGCCAGTGCGATGTGCATATCTGGCCCTGACGTAGGTGGCTGCAAATGCATATATATGCTATCCCCCACCTGACAGGTAGTACTACATCTACATACCTCTGTAGAAATAAAGATGTCAGCACCCTATAAATACTACAGGTGCAGAACAGATACCCAGTAATTCGGATAGTGCGCTCTGCTAATGTGTCTCCCTCAAGTGTCATAATGTAGTTAGGCAGGGGTTCGAATCCTGCGTGTGTGGGGTTTGTGTGTGTGAGAGGGGAATGTCCCTTTTGGCAACTGGGAAAACACACTACAGGATGCACATTCCCCTTTCTAAACACAGATGATGTCAGCACCCTATAAGTACAGCAGGAGAAGGAAAACCACCCAGTTATGTGAATAGCGCGCCCCGCTAATGCGTCCGTCTTGAGTGTCATAACATAGTTAGGTAGGGGTTTGAATCCTGTACATGCTCAGTGTGTGTGGAGGGGGTTAGTGTGTGTTCAAGACTGTTTGAAAGAAGTATCCCTTTTGCCAACTAGGAGAATACACTACAGGATGCACATTCCCCTTTCTAAACACAGATGATGTCAGCACCCTATAAGTACAGTAGGAGAAGGGAAGCCTCCTAGTAATGCGAATAGCGCACTCCACTAATGCGTCCGTCTCAAGTGTCATAATATAGTTAGGGAGTGGTTTGAATCCTGCAAGTGTGTGTGTTCAGATGAAGGGGGTTAGTGTGTGTCAGGGAAATGTCCCTTTTGGCAACTGGGAGAACACACTACAGGATGCACACTCCCCTTTCTAAACACAGATGATGTCAGCACCCTATAAGTACAGCAGGAGAAAAGAAGCCTCCCAGTAATGCAAGTAGCGCGCTTTGCTAATGCGTCCGTCTCAAGTATCATAACATAGTTAGATAGTGGTTTGAATCCTGCAAATGGCAAGTGTGTGTGTTTGGATGAGGGGGGTTAGTGTGTGTGAAATTTTGTGTGAGGGAAATGTCCCTTTTGGCAACTGGGAGAACACACTACAGGATGCACACTCCCCTTTCTAAACACAGATGATGTCAGCACCCTATAAGTACAGCAGGAGAAGGGAAGCCTCCTAGTAATGCGAATAGTGCGCTCTGCTAATGCATCCGTCTTGAGTGTCATAGCATAGTTAGGTAGTGGTTTGAATCCTGCAAATGGCAAGTGTGTGTGTTTGGATGAGGGGGGTTAGTGTGTGTGCAATTTTGTGTGAGGGAAATGTCCCTTTTGGCAACTGGGAGAACACACTACAGGATGCACATTCCCCTTTCTAAACACAGATGATGTCAGCACCCTATAAGTACAGCAGGAGAAGGGAAGCCTACCAGTAATGCGAATAGCGCACTCCGCTAATGCGTCTCTCCCGAGTGTCGTAATGTAGTTAGGTAGGAGTTTGAAACCTGTAAATGGCATGTGTGTGTGTTTGGATGTTGGGAGTTTGCGTGTGTGTATTTCCGTATAAAAAAACATGTTAGTTTTGGCAATCAGGAGATCACACTACCTGATGCACATTTTCCTTTCAAAATACTGATGTTGTCAGCACCCTATAAGTACAGCCAGAGAAGAAGAACTATCTAGTAATCTGAATAGTACGCTTCGCTAATGCGTCTTTCTCACGTGTCATGACTTAGTTAGGTAGGGGAATAAATCCTGCAAATGGCAAGTGTGGGGGTAGTAGGGTGTGTGTAAATGCAAGTGTGAGAGAACAGATCCTTTTGGCAAATACTACAATACACCAGATGCTGCATATTCCCCCAGTAAACACAGGGGATGTCACCACACTATCAGCACAGCCAAACAGGGCTAGTTGGCTAGTAATGCCAATAGTGCGCTCTGCTACTGTGTCTATTACCGTTGTCAGAGTACAGATAGGTATGTTTTGGTAACCCACAACTGCCACGTGTGGTTGTGTCACACAGTATGACCTTGTGTGGGTCTTTGTACATAACAATGCATGCCATTGCCTAAACCAGCAATGGCATTGCACACATGATGTATGTGTGTGACACATACACATAAATACCTGTGACCTGCAGTAGTTACCATGTCTGACACATGCCTCGAGTGGATAAATGGTATTTGCAATGTATACCAATATGACTGTGTCTTACTGTGCAGGGTCCGCACGTGGTATGTCTCTATACAGTGTGGGTGTATATGGTGAAATACCTACAGCAGGGCATACACATCTGGTCTGGGCCATATAGTGTACATGTAGTCGATGTACAGGTGCTGCATGTTCCCACCTGTTGTGGTAGTGGTAACATGTCATTCCACTGCAATTCAATGACCACATGCTGTGAACCCTTCAACTAGTGTGTTGTAGCTACAGTAATGCTCACGCACAATGTTTGGCTGGATGCAGTCCAGCCATATAAACACAGTTCTTGAGACTGTCATATTGCCAGTGTTGTTATGGAGGATAGGTGGTCTTCCTGTGTATGGGAGGGTTGTGTGTGCCAGGCTATGAACCAGATGGCAGTCCGACACACTGTTAGCTGCACATGATTAGGCCCTGATGCTTTGTGCTGTGCCAACAACCTGGAGGTGTGTGTATCTGTGGTACCTTGGGATACCACCCCCCTGTCCATGTGTGTAACATGTGTAGGGGACAACAGGCATGGTATGGGGCATAACCTGTCAGTGATGGGTAACACCTGTGAGCCATGAATCAGGAATCTGGTACTGCACAGACATTGCAGTTCACCGTGCTGAGGACAGCGTCTGGTGCATGCATCTTCCGGTGTACACTGCTGTTGTTGTGTAGCAGCACTGTTAGTGTCCTAACCTGTGTGATACCCATGGAGGTGGCTATGTAAACCATGTCCTGCAGCATAAGGCAGTATGTGTGTACCAAGGAGCTTTGCCATTATACACTGGGCCATGGGTGTCATGTGCAAGATGACCCTTGCACATCATTGTGGCTTCCCTAGCATGTAAGCACACGTTGACAGCCAGCGGATACCCTATGAATGACAGTGGAGACTGAGCATAATGTAGACATACAACACCCTTCCCACACATAGTGGTAGCATACCTGGTGAGGGTATGTTGGCAACCAAGATCAGGCTCATACTGGCCTGTGCCACATGCTGAGAGATCCATTCTATGTTCCCTATCATGTAGCCCAGGGAGGTATGTCTCAGGTCAGCCATACTGGCATGGTCAATGAGTGAGTCATATGTGTCCATGCCTCTGACTGACCTGTATGCATGTGTTCTGTGGTGGACCATAGTGCCCCTGAGGCATATCACTGTGACCTTCACCAGATACAGCCTGTTGAGCAGGACCCCAGTGCAGCACCCAAGACAGGTACCTGACACGTCTGTAGCAGGTGTGTTGTGTAGCCCTACAGGCTGTGAGTGTGTGGCACAGGGGATGTGTGTGCCATGTGTGGCATGTGCTCTGTTCTGATGGAACATATGCCTGTGTGCCAGCTGCGGAGGTGTGTGATGCTCAGGCAGGATGCTATTCTGAGTCCCCACGTATGCCCCAGTGTGTTCAGCATGCTGTCAGTGCGTGTCAATGTCTGACTTGTATTGTAGTCACTGTAATATATTTTATTTATTTATTTATTTATTTAGCCTACATTTGTTGACCGGGATAGTCCGACTGGATGCATGTCCATTTCCAGGGGAGGCCCAGGGAGAAAAGCTACAAGGGTAAGCAGATACATCATTACATAATACCAGCATTACATATTACAAACAGATTATTTACAGAGATTACATAAGTAAGCAAGTTAAACATGTTCCACAGGTTAATGTTAGTCCTGAGCACAAGTCAGGATTAAATTAAATTACACAGTAAACTGGTCCACAGATTTTACACATTCGAGGTAGCCAGGCTTGATACATTGACATAGCCAGTTAAGTGACAAATGTTGTTTGAGTCTAGTGTTAAATTGACCTAAGGTGGAAAGTAGGGTAATATCAGCTGGAAGTGAGTTCCAGGATCTACTTACAGAGTTTGCAAAGAGAGAATCACCGTCTGTGTTATTAAATTTCCTAGTCTGAATTAGTAGTTTGTTAGAGGATCGAAGCGGTCTAGGATTGTTATAGGGGGTGATAATATTTGAAGTGCAGGAGTATTGTCCAGATTATAGAGGATTTTATAGGCCATAATCAATTGGTTATATTGTATTAGGCTGGGTATTGCAAGCCAACTAAGCTGATTTAGATTGATGCAATGATGTGTCCTAAAAGGCAGCCCAGTGGCAAACCTGGCAATGTGGTTGTAGCAAATTGAGTGTTTGTTAAGGACAGTCTTGTTCATATTCGAGAATAGAGGGGATGCATACAGAAGGGTTGAAACAAGGTGTGAGCGAGCTATGGCACCTTTAGCTGGAGGGGCTAGGAAGGCTTTTATTCTGTAAAGTGACCCTAGTTTTCTATTGATGGCTTTGATAATTTGGTTAACATGTTGGTCACATTTGAGATTATTGTCTATGATGACAACTAATAGTTTAGTAGATGGGTCAGGGGAGATTATTGTGCCATCAGTTGATGTTATGGTAAAGGTGAAAGCGGTAGACCTACGTGTTGGTGAAATAACAGCAGTTTCGTTTATTTGGGATTTAGGATCAGATGATGTTCAGAAAGCCAGTTTTCTATTGTATTAAAGGTGGTCTGGGTAGCTGACCATAACTCTACTGGAGATGTGGCTGAGCAGATCAGAGTAGAGTCTTCAGCATATTGGATACAGCTGACTTTTGGGATGACAGTATAAAGGTCTTTAATGAAGATGGAGAACAGCAAGGGCACTAGTATAGAGCCTTGTGGTACTCTGAGGGTGTTAGGTAGAAGGTTAGAGAGTTTGTTCTGCCAGAGGCCAGCCTGCTGTCAACCATGCAGGTAGGATTGAAACCATTGGAAGGCTCCAGTATCTAGACAGAATGTTTGCAGGGTGTGGATTACAAGTTGGTGATCAACCATATCGTATGCCTTGGAAAGATCCAAAAGAGGGCTGAGGATATATAATTAGTGTTGCAAGTATGGTTTATGGTGTTAGTAAAGGCTAGGAGGCCTGAAGTAGTGCTGTGATGAGGACGGAAGCCATGCTGAGTGTCTGCCATAAGGCGATTTTGGATTAGGTGGTGCATGAATTGTCTATGACTAAAGTTTCCATAATCTTTGCAAGTGGAGAGAGTATAGCTATTGGCCTATAAGTGGAGAATTCAGTAGAGCTGCCTCCTTTGTGAAGTGGGATTACATATGATATTTTCCAGATGGTGGGAAATTTAGATTCTACCATGGTTCGCTTGATTACCTTTGAGACGGGTAAGCAATAGCATCATCTGATTTTGATAGGTACCGGCAGGAGTTGATCAGCAGAAAGTGTAGTGGGTTTCACTGTTTCAATCAAGGTATGGAGAAGTGAAGTGGCGACTGGTTGGCAGCTGAACGCAAGTAGGTTTCTATGGGTGCTACTTTCAGCACCAGGGAGCTAGGAGGTAGATGGCTAGCTAGGGCCTGAAATGTCTCAGTAAAGAATTGGTCAAAACTATCAGAAACATCTTCAGGGTATTATCAATAGTAGCAGCAGGGATTGGGGTTGAAGTTTGTCCAGGATGTAGTATATATGACATGCCACCTGACAGGGTATGGCATTACTGGGTTCAGAGAGCCCAGTCCCCAGATTGGCTCTGTGGTGGCATCCCACACATGTGTTGTACATTCCTGGCCAAGGGTGATGGCTGACTGCATACATGTGGCAGCTGTGACATTGACACATGACTCACATAAACCACAACTGGACCATAGAGGTGATTCACAGGTTACATTTGCACATGCTACCCTAGTAGTGTGATTGCCATGGTGAGTACCAACACATAGGGCCAATGGGGAACAACATACTGAAGGTGTGTATATGTGGGTGTACCGCTACTGTTTCATAGCACTGGCATATATGACTGCACACATGGGTAAATGCCAGGTAAGACATGTGCAATGTGTCACAGGCAACGTACATGCGTACAGGACAGACAGTGATGTTCTGTCGTGTAAAGTTGACATACGTATCGTACGCTATGCAGATGTCGCTAGGAGTCTACAGAAGCACTGTAACTCTGCATTGCAGGTGTAAGCAGTGTTCCAGGGAATCCCAAGCGAACATGCATGCAAACAAAGCTACAGTAAACAGGGCTGGAAGTAGTGCATTGTACAACAAAGAAGGGGTAACAATAACAGTAAGTAACAATGCAAATATGTAGGCACTATCAACATGTACCCAGGAATACACAGCGCAGATGCCCATGGTAGAACTGATATTATGTCATAGTTATTTGTGATTTGGATTACATTGGTACTGCACACATATCTACATGTACGAACATCCACATTGCATAGTCGTTGTGGGCAACTTGACACCATTACTGTACATGTCCACCATTGCATATCACTACTTGCGTTAGCTTTCCCCTGTGCTACCCATGTATGCAGCTATCTGTTGACAACCTTACCACACGCATGCAATTATGTGCAGCTGTTATACTTTGGTATGTACTATGGGTGCAGATAACAATTCAGGACATTCATACAGTTACTGCAGCAGGCATGCTGGGATAAACACACAGTCATAGCAGCACACTGTACTGTTATCAACATGATACTACTAATACACTTCTATGTAGTCACCCTGTGCATCAGCAATGTGTTTACCTGTTCCCGCAATGATGTTGGAGATTGCAGGAGGTGGCACAGTGTCATCATATGCACAGGGTGTGGATTAGGTATGCCTGAGTCAGCCACTGATACCACCAATTGACATGTGTGTGTATGTGTGTTGGTGAGGGGCAGCAGTACAGGGTGGGGCAGTGTTGGTGCAGTGTGTGCGTGTATGTGGTCGCCCTAGGTGTTAACATTTCGCATGTGTGTATGCATGCACACAGTTCCACCTCATGGCTGCCATATACAGGGATTTGTGGACAGCCACAGACTGCACCTGGCAGGTCATACAGATCAGTGTCTGTAGGCACTGACACGGTACCTGTGCCTGGCAGGGGTGCTACGGACCGTATCCAGTACTAAGCCAGACTGGGTACTGTCATCAGAAGCGGGAGTGTGTTGACTGGACACAGGTCCCTGTTGGGACTGTCCAGAGCCATGTGCACGTGGTCTCCTGGGGCATTCCGATGACAGCACAGACCCAGCATTGCTGAGGCTGCTGCTGGCACTATGGGGGCGTGCGCGAGCCTGTTGTCGTCCGTGCCGACTGCCAGCTGCTGCTGTTGCCGGCATATGGCCACGTCTACGCCACAAACGCCCACCATTGCCCTGGCTCATGGACATCTGGTTGTGGAACTGCTGTAATATGTCCCCACAATGTCTGTCTATGACATCGGTGAAATTACAGATAGCATCCGCAATGTCACGCATACTGTCTGTCATGGCTGTGCAACATGCTCTCAGCTCCCTCAGACCCTGTCTGGTGTACCTTTCCATACGCAACTGTGCCTGCATGACAGTCTGAAACATAGCTGAGGTTGACAGACCTCTTTGGGCATGTCAGCCAGAGGCAGTACGCCCACGGATGCTCCCACGAGAACCCATGGGCAACTGTCTGTGTGGTACCATCGGAGGACCCTGCCCATGGCTGCTGTGTTGGGATGCATGTGCCACAGATACCACATTACCCTGGTCTATGCCCACTGTATCCTGTCCATCACCTAGGGACAATGGTGACAAAGGATGTACTGGCAGGATTACTGTGCGCAATGATGGGGTTGACAGCTGTGTACTGTCAATTGGCTGACCAATGGCGGACCCTGACACACCTTCCTGTACCATTACACAAATATCATCATTACCAGTACCTGTGGCACCAGATTCAGGTTCCCTGCTGCAGGTCACCAGAGCAGCACCAGAACCTGTGGGAGGAAGACAGGAAACACAGTTTACAGTCTCCAGACATTGTTACCAGTGATGCACTTCTACACACATGCACACATGCACACATGGACACATGCACACATGCACACATGGACACAGGCACACATGCACACATGGACACAGGCACACATGCACACATGCACACATGCACACAGGCACACATGCACACATGCAGACATACAGACATGCCCACGTGGACACATGCACAGGTGGACACATGCACACGTGGACACATGCACACATGGACACATGCACACATGCACACGTGGTCACATGCACACATGCACACATGCACACGTGGTCACGTGTACACATGCACACATGCACACATGCACACATGCACACGTGGACACAGGCACACATGCACCCATGCACACATGCACACGTGGACACAGGCACACATGCACACGTGGACACAGGCACACCTGCACACATGCACACATGCACACATGCACACATGGGCACAGGCACACCTGCACACATGCACACATGCACACCCCGCAGTATACACACAGAGCACTACTGAGTTACACTACTGTTACTAGCATTATCAGGACTGTTATAGGTTATGTTAAACACACTCACCAGCATGGATGGCCTGCCTTGCTGTAACCCCAGAGGGACCTGCAGAAATGATGAGATTAATGTCAGTGGGCACAACTGTGCCATTGATATTGCATATGATACAGTGTACAGAACAGTCAAGTGTACATATGGCATATTACCTGCACGCTCCATGTCGTGCTGCTGTGTGGAACCAGCCTCCATCATAATGCAGGTGTACTGCTGTTGCTGTTCCGGGGCTGGAGCCACAACACTTAGGAGTAGCCCCTCCAGTCTGGTGAGGGGGGGGTGTGTGGCCAGCCCACCTCCTGTGGCAACCTGTTGCCTGTGGATATCTGATGCACGCTGATGGACACTTCGGATTAAATCACTGCAGTGATGTCGTACCTGCTCATATGTCCTGTTATGCGTGCCAATATCATTTACCCTACGGACAAGGTCTTGCCACAGTGCAGCCCTCTCCTGCTGATTCTGAGTGGTGTGGGAAAACAGGATGTCATACTCCCACACCAGGCTCTGGTGGATCTCCTCATCTTCCATTACAGAGTAGGTGGGATTACGCTGACGCGCCATCTCTCTGGAAGAGAACACAAACAGGATATCAGCAGACTATGTCAGCAATATATGGCACACATACTATACATGATACTCATGTGTAGTGCTATACTACTACTCCCATATGTTGCATGTGTGTGTGTCGTGGTGGATACACAGGTACATGGCCAGATATCAGTGTTCAGCCAACACCTGTGCAACAATACCTGCTACATTCCACACAACATAGTAGCATGTCCCATTGGTCAGCACACACTGACAGGTCCAATGCACAACCTCACTCTGGGGGTTCATCCCAAGGTACTGTATGTGGGACGCCGTCCACTACTGTGATGTGAACAGAAGTTACTTGGCCTGGATATACATATCCCACCACCACCACCAACACAGTAGACTACTTTGATATGTATGTGATTAGACAGTTATTCACTTGCTGGGACTGAGATGGTATCCATGCAGCACACTGGGCCAGTGGAAGCCACAAGCCACACTGCTGACCCCTTTGCAAATGCTTACCACGGACATGCCACAGATTGCATGGAACTTGCACACACATTTCTAATCCAGACCCTATGCACAAAGGTTAGGCATCCTGTCTGGTGGACCCCAGACAGAGGCAGATTGTGTAACAATAGCAGGAGGCTACTGCAGGACAGAGCACATTCACATTAAGGGAAGGCATCTGTGGTCAGCACTGGTACTACGCTACGGTCCATCATAACAACGGCCACGGCCTACTCTGGGAGGGAAATGGCCACAAACACTATGGATAACCACAAGGCCTTCTTCAGTTATGTTACACATATGGACCACATGCCTCAGATATGCTCTGTGTTAATACACACCTACTTAACATTCACCAAACACACGGATATTGGCAACAGTCTTGCAGACATGTTCGGTGCATGTATCCCCCCACCTTCTCCCCCACCAGTTGAAATATTTATCACAGCTGTATGTAACCTCCCTATCATCTCACATGTCCAGGTGAGGGCCGCCCTCAGCAGAGCAGAACACACAGCATCACTGTGACCTCATGGTATCCCTGGATGTGTGCTACCTGCACTCCGAGAGGACATACAACCGCATATAACACTGATAATTTATCTTGGCCGTACTACAGGATATGTACCTGGACAGTGGCATACAGCGACAGTGGTCCCACACCACTACAGAGGCACCTTGACCGACCCTGGGAACTACCACATCATATGCATAACCGGCCTGGTCTGCTAAGCTATGGAATTATGCAGTATGGGATGCATATGCAGTGATATCGGGTACCTGCAGACACTTGTTCCCAGCCAGTGTGCCTTTGTGATGGGCTGATCCTGCCTTTTGAACCTGGCTGACCTTTCAAAGCAGTTACTACAGCCTTTGCTGGGGGCAACGCACAGACAACTGCTGCCAGGATCATGGCCTAAGACTGATTGACATGTAATGTATGGTCATCCCCTTTTGGTGGAACTACGTACACACAACATATCACATGGACATACCTATAGATACAGACCTATGACACATTTGGAGGGTTCACAGTATGCACACTATTGACCTGCTACTTTGCATTACCTGCGTTTGTCACAGCTGGTTGCGTTACCACTGCTTCTGCTTGCTGCTGCTACTGTCACTGCTGACAGCTTCGGGTGACAGAGTCACAGTGTATAATTTTTTTTTTTTTTTGTTCGCTCTCTCTCTCTCTCTCACTTTTCTCTCTCCCTCTGTCTGCTTCCAGACAGTGCAATGAATGTATTGCATGTGTGGAGTGTTAGTACTGGATGCTTTTGTAGGTATCTGCATAGGTCCATGTGATTGCCTCTGCACCAATTGTAAGCCAGCATTTGCTAATTGCATACAGCCAGTTGTGTACTGATTGCAGTTCTCACTGTGATTTCAGGTCAGTGCTATAAAAGGGTATGTGGGATAGGCGTTGCCCTTTCAGATTGTAAGGTCGGGGACCATGCTGGTATGCTGTGGACAGTGTTCTGTGAGTATAAAGGTTAGTATCTCTCTCATGATTCTGGCTGTGTTGTAGATTCACATTTCTCCATTCCTCTCTCATGTTCCCTGTAGTAAGTGTGTATGCACAATGATTCCTACAACTATATATAGATATATATTTATATATATATATGTACATATACATACATTTATATATGTACTTTAACTGACATTATTATCTACAAGCTACCAACTAGCATGGCTGTTTGTGTTCACACAGTACTATTGTGGGAATCCAGTAGTTTTGACAGTAATTCTACATGACATGCTTTGTGTACTACACATCCTATATTCCCTTTACATTCATCCCTACTATTACATGTTATATTTATTTTAGCGCAATGTTCTTGTATAAGAGTCATGGCTTAGTGGTAGGTCATACAGACTAGTGTTTCCTGGGTTTGGGACTGACAGTGGGATTTTATTTGCTTTTGAACTGAGTACAGGACCTGTCAATCAAAGTGACTAAGGCACTTTTAAGCAGTTGTAAACGGTTAGCTGGTTTTGCTGAGCTCACGCATGCGCACTGGCGGTTAGCTCTGTGCACACAAGCGCACACCTGCTTAAAACCGCTTAACAGTGCTTACTCTGGCGCACACTCGCGCTATTTTCTTTGAAAGAAAAGAAAATGGAGAGACAGGAAAGTGGTGAAAAAGGTGTTACAAAGAGGGTAAGACAGTAGGGAAACAAGCTTGGGATTTGCAGGAGGGATGTAGGTAAGGCCCATAGCTGCCCATTTCTTCATCAGCAACAGCTGTGCATATGTATGTAATTTGGTGTGACATTTGAAACCTTCCACCCCTGAGAGAGGTGTCAGGACAACAATAATACTTGTTGTACAGCCAATTGTAATTGATAGATTCCATGTCCAGCAGACATGTGTGCGGAATGGGCAGCTATGTATGGGGCGTAATTATTTTGTGGGTACAGAGTGCCCTTTTTTTTTTCAGGTGAGAGTGGTATGTCAGGTGAAGGAAGTCGGTACAGCTGGGGAGGTAGGTTGGGTAGGTAAACAGACAAGACAAACAAGATGCATACAGCGGCGGTGTATGACACGTGTGGGGGGGTTACACGATTGACGGGGACGGAGGTTTGAATATCCAGAGCCCATGAGCCCACAGATGGCAACAGTGGAACTGATATCCTCACCCATAGGCAGTTGCCACTGTTCCTTCACTGCCCAGGACGGGGCTGTGTAGGCCGGGCAACAGGCATGCCCATTAGTTGTGCCACCCGTGCCTCAAGCTGGCGTAGGGGCTCGAGAACAGAGTCCCGAATCTCCCTACGCACCACAGTCCGGATGCTACGGAGGGTGAGTGGTGGTTCTCCTCCGGCCACACTTGCAGAGGGGGTCGAGCCCCATCCCCTGCAGCGCTTCCACCCGCAGGTGGCACAGGGCCACCGGAGGAGGGTCCGGACTCGGCACTAGTGCCAGGTGCACTCGCCAGCTGAGGTGGGAGAGGTGGGTCCGCTGGAACCCGCCTTCCCTGTCGTCCTATGTTTTGCATTATGTCATGACAGTTTGGGTTAGTGACATATAATACCATTCACAATTAGTTGTAACAGCATGGATTAGTATTCCCATTAACCAAACACCCAGATATTCACACCATTGAACAGCGTGCATAACACATGCATAATTTGAACAGCAATACACAGTCCAACAACATGCAGGGTTAATTGATGGCAACAGGCCATCAGGTTTGGATGTATGAACAGGGCAGATGCATTAACGGACATGCAAATATATATGACCCAACAGGACAAACATCCAGGGGTGTTAATTGTGATTGCACATGCCATTTTCACGTGGAATGGGTTATATGTGGTTATAGGGTGGGGTGAAGAAAATAATATTAACACCTTCAAATACCAATACATATGCTGTACATTTCTAATGGCTACAGATATATACACACTACTGTTCTAACTACAGTTTCCTATATGATAACTATTTCAACTTGGTGATAGGACTGTTACTGCAACATCAGTATACATTTTATTGTTCTTCATACACATTCATATCTAGCTTTGTTCAGCTACATCATCCTGCTACATTTGCTTTATATAGCTGTAGACAAGTGTGGATTTTTGGTATATCAGACAATCATCCTATCTGCATATTGCAGACTGAGAGCAACATGTCCAGATTTTGGGATACACATTCAAGATGCAGCAACACTTTGAACAGATTTCGCTGTTTGGTTTTGATTCTCACATGCATTTCATTCTGTCTTGACTGCAGTATAGTTTATTCAGGTGTTATTACTACTGTATTGCTGGATTCATGACACTTTCTCACACTCTCTCACTTGCTTTCATTTTACTATTCAGGATGGTACTTACTTCTAGGCTTTATTGACATGTTTTACCTGTAGTTATTACAATCCTTTCCATCAGTCTCACTTCTGTAATGTTTCAGTATTTCAACAGGGATATATTTCACACATGTGATTTCATCATCTTCTGCAGCTATACTTTTCAGCCTGCTGCAGGTTGTGTACTATTTTCTTACAGGTGGGGCATTTTTATTTCAGAATTTATGTCAGACAGTTTCATTTTTCGGTTTAACTTACAGGCTGAAACACACTTTTGTAATCAAGCAATACTTGCAGACACTTTCACACTGTTACTTGCATATTTTATTCCTTAGTGACTACACTGCACTCTTTTGCTGACTGTCATACTTTTATATTTCTTTACAGTTACTGGTAGTGGATTACTGACCTGCCTGGTGGCGCAACCGCACCAGCCTATCGCCATAGGCTCTGCGGTTCGCAGAACAGACACCTGCAGCTGTAATATAAATGAAGTAATATTGGAATACACATCTCCATAATATCAGCTAGTTTAATTTCTTACATACATAATTAAATGTAACTTACTCAGTAGTGGGGCGTTGGGTGTTTGCCGGGCCTCCTGTATCCAAAGGTTCAGTTGGTCCTGCTTGCATCTCTTCAGGTCCGCATGGTGGTGACGGACCTGCTCACCAGTCCTTGGAATCCCTGTGGCACTGGTGAGATCATGAGCCAACCGGTCCCACGCCTCAGCCCTGTATGCTCCCCAGAGGAACTGGCCCTGCATGAGTTGGGCCTCATGATTGTGGACTAGGAGCCAGACTATGTACCTGGACTCCTCAACGCCCCACCTCTGTGCTCGAAAGCAACTACCCTCTCCTACTCCTGTCATTCTGCCTGCAGTTCAGTTCTACAATCGTTTATGCTGTGTATTCCTGCCTATGGGGCTTATATAGTCAGTTTTTCCTGCACATATCTGTGATTGGCCATTTTGGAATTGTATCAACTTCAGTAAACCTGCATTGTCATGCTCCAGTTTGTATTCATTCCTATATATTAGCTATTATTGCATTTCTAGGTACTGCTGTCATGGCTTAGTGGTTTGGTACCTTGACTATGGTGTATAGTATCCTGGGTTCAAACCTGGCCACTGCTTTTTATTTTTCATGACTGTCTAGACATGCTGAGGGGTGTGTCTGTGTAAAGGCAGTTTTGATACGGCTTGCTCAATGTTGCCTGTCAGTTAGCTTGTTTCCGCAGTGCGCAGCTCCGCGCAAACGGGGTATGCTGGTTTAAGCCTCATTTGGCTATCAGCATGCATATTACGCTCAGCTCAGTTAGGGGCACATAGATTCAGTGTGTTAAACCACTGCTCAGCTACGGGCACTCATTTTGCACCAGTTAAACCACTGCTCATCTACGGGCAGATGCACTCACCCTGTTAAACTGTAGCTCAGCTATGGGCACATCTGGCATTTTTTATTCTTTTGTTACCTCACATTTCTTCAATATAAATGGGCTATTTCATTACATTTTACATAAAATGTGGTTTTATGTGTACATATTTGTCAGGGACTTGTTTCATGCTTATTTTGCTAAAAATAAAAATTGGTGTTGTGGGGGCTCGAACCATGAATGCCTGCTCTTCAGCCAACATCTCTACCACTACACTATGGCTTCCTGGCTTATTTTGCATATTTAGTTCTTATATGCTTTCCCACTGAC
Organism: Protopterus annectens; assembly: GCF_019279795.1. Classification (NCBI taxonomy): domain Eukaryota; kingdom Metazoa; phylum Chordata; order Ceratodontiformes; family Protopteridae; genus Protopterus; species Protopterus annectens. The sequence continues at coordinate 1,051,073,955 of NC_056746.1, read as the reverse complement.
TGCTAACTGTAGCTGCGCTACGGGCACGCCAGCAAGCGCACTCACGGTTAAACATCTTTACAATTTAAAAAAAATATATAACATGTTTATTTATATGTTTTCTGTTCATAGTCTGTGGGGGCATGTGTTGTGTTCTGTTTATTCACATTTCCGTGGACTCTGTCGTGGGTGTTTACTTTGGGCACTTTTCCTCTTCTGGGGGTGTGTCCGCTTACAGGGCTCGGCCTACGGACACGCCCCCTACTGTCTTACACGGACCGTGTTAGCCTCAGGTGTGATTCAGCATGCTCTCATGAATATGCACAGCATGCTGACATCACTCCGTTTAACTGCAGCCTCCGTGTATGAGTTATAACTCTTACACGGAGGCTTCGTGAATCCTGCCCATAGTCTTCCAACACCTTTGGCCAGATTCTGTAAAGTTCACAGAATCCAGTGTATTATGCAGATATAAGCAGCAAAACTGCGGATAACAATGCAATATGTAAATATGCCACAGTAAACTCCGAATATCTTGGTGCACAATGGAGTACCTCAGTAGTAACAGCACACTGTATATCACTCACAAGTAATTGGTAAGTAATGAAAAGTTGATGTCAAAGTGTGATGTACATTAACAAAGTAACAAAAAGAATCTCACAATCCAAGCAGTCTTCTTCTTCTTATAACAGAATCTCTCCAGTAAGATTATAGACAACTATGGAATATCACTCTAAGTCCAATATTATAAAAATATGCTAGGTATCACTTTTGGATTCCGATGGAATCTGTAAATTTTCTAATAAAAAAATGAATAAAGGAGAAGGGCAGTTATGGTCATATTACCACAGCTAACCTTAGCAAACAATGGGTACGGGACATGTGTGGGGAGCACAGGTAATGCACACATCCAAGGAAATAGGGAGACAGAAAGGAAGATGTGGGCTATGGGGAAGAAGAGGGACACACAAGAGGTATGTTGGAATAGGAAAATCTGAGGGGAAGGAAGTCAGAGGGGCAATGGCAATTTTTTTGTGGGACTAGGCCTTATTTTTTATTTTTTAAGAATAGAAAGAAAGATAAAGATAGGGAAAGAGGAGGAGAAGGACATCACAGGAGGTATACCCACATAATAAATATAACAACATATGACAGATGAAGGTTGGAAAAATACTATAAGGACACGTTAGTCACACAGGCAGTAAATGCACAACTCGGGCAGTGGAAAGTTGTCAAACAGGATGGAGATGTATACCAGCCATGATAAAATGCAGTAAAACATATCTACCTATGAACTATCACATTACAATATGCTGCAGACTGTATGGCAGTGATACCTGGATGTATATGACCAATGGCAGATGTGTGTTCCAGGGTAATAAAGTAGGATCACAGTACAGATTGGGTAAATAAACACATATCCAACTGGTCTGTCAGTAGTGCAAGTGTAAGCCAAGCAACATCACAGATGAACAGATGCAGATCTAGGAATGCTAGATGACTCCAGCAGAGGACAGAACCGAACGCTCAACCATGCATGTGAAAGGCAAACAACCAAACAAAATGCTTAACAGCAGTACTGTAGCAAAGAAGCAAAACATCTGCTAAATACACAAGAAGGTGTACAAAACCCAAACAAATGTGCAAAGTATTGCATATATGTGGCACACATACCATGTCAAAGGAAACACACGGGTGGAGGCCTATTTGTATGACTGTCAGTAGCCTAAATTGAATGTACATAAAAGCAATGTCAATGCACATACACATACCAATGACATGTAAAAATATTTGCACAAATCTAATACCACAGTTTAAAAAATGTATATCAGGTTGTGCACATGAATTTCAACAAAGTAAAGTAGCTAACAGAGAAGTATAATGAGAACAAGGATGTATTGCAAGCAGTAGAAGTGAGATGTGTGCAGATGTCTTGCATCTGTAAAATGGCCATATAGTTAGCACATGTTGATCATGTCAACAACGTAAAACATGGTAATGGGAAATAATTGCAACAAAGGCAAACATATCTGCAAAATATATTACGTAAATACAAAGGTAGAACAGAGGTGGACAACCTGGGCCCACATCAGGGAAGACGATGATAAAACAGGGCAACAAGGTAGGTTTCACATTACAAATGTAGGGGTACAGCACACAGGGTGCTGTGTAAGCCAACCCAAAATACATTTAAACAAATGTATATCACATAGGAAGACTGCATTGCTGATGTCCACCAAACTGGGCATGTATAAATCACACATACACAGAAATGTGCAATCATGTAACATCAATAGGCCTAGGTAAGCACGCTAAGAATTTGAATCACATACACATATCCTGTCATGCCAATACTGAATAAATAAATGCAGGTGTATGTCATGCATCTTGCTCATCTCTGAGCAGAGGACACTCCTGTGAGCATCATTACAGCACATCAGCGATAAGTCAGTGAATGCTCACATGTCAAAGATACAATGGTGTGTTTTCGGTTTCATTTCTCCATGTTATTTGGGTTTCTAATACCATGACAAGAACTGACCCCATTACTAAGTCAAAGTATGATTAAAGTTCATAAAATCAGTATTGTTTCACTCTTTGATGTTAGTCATAAGTGCTCTTTCCAACATCTGTAATGTGCCCAGAATTGACTCCTTCTGCAATTCGTACAGTTACATGTACTGGTAACATGCCTAAATAAGACTGTAAATTATTTTTCATAACACCCATTGCTCCTACTATTGGAACTGTCTAGGTAACCTTCTTCCACGTTGACCTCATTTCTGCCTACACATCCTGGTATTTTATATTGTGTTTCTCTGTACGTAAGACACTGTAATTGAGTGTAGCAATTTCAATGATCAGTGCTGCTTTTGTCTTTTTTTCATGTACTACTATATCTGACTTTCTCACATCTATGTTTTAAACTGCTGGTAATTGGTGATCCCATGTGATATAAACTTCATCATTCTCTATAATGCTTTGTGGCTCATGTTTGCAGTGCTTCTTAGCTAATTCAGTATTGTCATATTTGCACAATTCCCAGTGAAACAGTCATGCCATATTATTATGCCTTTCAATATACAGGCCCTCTGCCATTAGTGTATCATACCTCTCAACTGTCCAGAATTTCACAGAATATCCAGATTTTTGCCTCTTATTTTTGGTCAGTTCCTCATAAAATGTGTGGTTTTCTGGCAAACTGTTAAGGGTTGAAGTCACTAAATAATACTAAATAATGACAGAAAATTGAATTTTAGACTTCATATCATTCAGAAAATATATAAGAATGTAAAACCTGCCGTTCTAGCAACTTTTTAAGTTTATAGGAGCAATATTTAAAACCTATCCATATTTATGGGCCTTTGTCACTCCATTTTTTTCTGGTTTTGTCCAGATTTCTTGTAATGAGAGCTTGAGAGGTATTTATCACATCCAGTCAAAAAGATGTGCAACTGTTTTCATTTCTGTTTTATAGCATTTGTCTGTTTCACCCTCATGTCCAATGGTCTTTGTAAACCAATGTGCATGTAGTCTATCCTGGGACGCCAATATTAGCCTTTTGTGTTTTGGTGTAAATTCACTTTTCCTTAACCATTCCTATGTCAGATCCTGACTGAAATGAAGTTATTCTAGGCGTTTTCTGTACTTGCAACTATATTTACGCCTTTCCACATTTCTTGCCTTCTCATCTGATCCTTCAACTTACATTCTTTCTTTTGGTTTTTGGCACAATCAGTTACTAACTGATTTTTGTCTACGTCTGGTTTGATTTCTGTTCCTGCTTAACACTGATATGCTTCTGCTAAATGAAGCAGGGAAGTTGGCTTAGATTTGTTCTCTTCATGTTTTAAAACATTTACTACATGTGGATCTGATGAAGTCAGCAGATATGTATGCAGTCCTAAGATTGCAGATCTAGGCATATAATCATTTTCCAGAAGGCGCATACCTCCTTCAGAATCAGGAATATATAATCTTGGTATACACTGATTTTTTTTTATATATCCAGCTGCTCCAATACTTTTTGGGGCCAGTCAATCACTCCAAAACTGTAAGTTAGAACAGGAGAAACAAATTGGTTTATAGCTTGGACTTTGTTCCTAGATTTCAGGGCTGTATTCAGTATTAATCTAGTCTTCTAAAATATTCTTCACTGAGTTTTGTTCACATTTGTTCATGTTTTATTGTCAGTCCTTCATCATTTCCCAGATATTTATACACTCCCTCCTGCTCAGGTTCCTTTATATCATATTCCTGTCACAGACTGATATTTTCTTGGTGTCATAGCTTCCCTGCTTTAAATGTTACTATTGCACATTTATCAAGACCAAATGACATTCTTACATCATCTGGGAAAGTTTTGACCACTTCCAGTTGTGCTTTCAGCTCCTTATCTGATGAACTATACAGTTTTAAATAATCCACAACAAGAAGATAAGGAGTCTTTACATTTTGTCTGGTAGTCAAACTGTAACCATGACATAATTTGATAAGTTGACAGCATAATGGGTTAAGGGCAAGCAAAGAGTCACACTGGAATATATGCCTTTGAATTTTTATCCCTGGGATAATAATTTGCCTTTTATCATGGCTGAGCTGCAAGGTTATTTGCACTGTTCATGGCCACTGCAATGTTATTTATCAATGTAGGGTGTACCTTTATCCATGAATGTGGGATGCTGTCAACTGCTTTGTTTGTAATCTATCCATGCCATACTCAGATTTTTCCCCTTTTTACAACTCTCCATTATGACTTTATTTAACAACAAATTATCTTTTTTTCATATGGCTTTCTTTTGTTACCCTTTTGTTCTATTGTTATGTTTGCCTTTGATCTTTTTCTTCTAAACTGAGGGCACATTCTTTATTTTCTGTTTGCTGTGGGCATTCTACAGAAAGCTTCAGAAGATCTTCCTGTGACATATTCTCTTCAGTTGCATCCTGCATCATCCACTGATCTTTCATACTGAAACTCACTGGCCTATCACTCCATAACATCAACTGTGTCAGAGTTGCCACAGTTTCCTGTTCCTTCCCTTGCTGTGAAACTCCAACTGAACTTTTGTATTGGTTTGCTACTGAACAGTCCAGAGTATCTTCATGTGGTAACTGATGAGATGCTTTCCATTCCCCCGTTTCCCTTTAATTTGGGGACTCACTATTCCATCATGCTGTGACATTACCAGAGTTGGATTTTCTGCAATAAATCCTTCACTTCACAGGTAATCCATAACTTCAGTTTCCATTTCTTCAACTTCTACATAAATAATCTTCTTTTCCACTTTCCTCTCTTTGTTTTCTTATTTTTTGTATTGTAAAATTTCCATGTCCGGATGCCTTTGTATTTCTCATGAAATACATTCGGTGCTGCTTATTTTGTTTTGATTAATTTTGCTTTCTCCTTTGCATAAGTATTACACTATATCAGAGCTCTCTTTCTTTTCCATGTCCATATTTCTTCTTCAGATGTCACCTACTCCACCTGTTTCTCCTTACCGTGGGGTCTCATTGTTCTATCATGCTGTAACACAACCAGTGTTAAATGTAATACACAAAATCCTTCACTTTGCAGGTATTCCGTAACTTCAGTTTTTATTTGTTTAACTTCGACTTTACTAATCTTCTGTTCTGCATTCCCCCTTTGTGATCTAATTTTCTGTATTGTGAACTTTTGCATATCTGCGTGCATTCGCCTATATTTCTTTTCAAATATCTTTGGAGCTGGTTTTTTGTATTGATTAGTTTGGCTTTCTCTTTTGCATAAATATTACATCATATCTGAGCTGTCTTTTTTTCCATGCCTATATTTCTTTTTTATTCCTTTCAACAACCTCTAGGTTTTGCTTTCTATATTTTTACAATTCCAAAGTCACTTCTTTTTCCAAACAGCCCAAGCTTTCTTGGTCTGCATAATGTTTTTATGACTCTGTTGTGTTAAGGTACACAAATTTGCATTTGAAGCTTTTGAAAGTTGTTCTTGTGCAAGTATTTTTCTTCTAATTTTGCTCTTAACTTTTTTTGAGTATGTTCTATTCAGAAATTCTGTGCTTCTTGCATAATAGTAACAAAACATCATTTCCTTCTTATCCTCAATAGTCCACTCTATAATCTTTATGGTTCTTATTTGGCCTGTCAGTTTTGTGATTTTTGTGGACTGCTACTTCATTTTACAATGGGGGGGGCATCCCCCCCTATGCCTGACCTAACCCCATTGTAGGAATGTTTCCATGTCTTAAGGATTCTACACTGTCTCTTTTTCCATTCCTGGCACCAGTGCACCTACCAGGATTGGGGACTTTTTTATCCTGAGACTTGTTCACCCAGCTGTTTTTTTTATTTTTTAACCTATTTCTGTCCATGATATATGCTATATAAAATTTAGTCTATATTTAAGTGTTGTCTTGGTGAAATTTTGTAAAAACATGCTCCACCTCATGAAACTACTCACCAAGACTTGAGGATGAATTCACTTCCAACAATACTACTCTCCTTTGCATGCTGATTTTATCATCTCTCCATCCTGCCCCTCATGTTTCAGTATGGATTGGACTATTTGCAAAGTCCAAACAAGTAAGGAATGGATGTGGAAATGTAGCTTACAGAAAACGGGATATTGTACTATTACTGAATAAATTATCATTATCTTAGTGTGCACATTAATGTTAAATTGGCATTCGAAGCACTCAGAAAAGGAGGACTACCCGTAAGTATGACATATCTTTATATGACTCCCACATGGCATTAGCATTAGTAACACATCAAACCGGTGGGACAGTATGACAACTGCCATCCAAAACACATGGGTAATGACATGCCTTTCTGATACACATACATGTAATGCACAAATCTTAACCGTACCACTGCGGTAGTGCTGGACTATGAACCATCTGTTGACTGTCAGTTTCCCTCAGTAAAACACATATTTACAGGGCAATTGTTGCAGCAGTAGCTACAGGTTAACTGCCACAATGCATGGACAGTTGAATGTGGGAGGAATGTGTAATGAGTTAGTGTCTCATACACACATTAAACATAGTTAAATGCCACATGATGACATATGCACAGTATGTTTGGACATGTAAAACAGTAGTATGGCAGCTACATGTTATGCATACACAAGAGTGCACTTACAGTTCAATCAATTACATGGCAAACAGCATGTTGGCAGCATTACAAAATTGGAGCACACAGACAATACTTAAGCACCTGAGGGACCACCCTAATGGGGATTAGCAAAAGATATGTTATGACCATAGTCCAATGTACCATCATATGCAATGAATGTCAGCAGTAAAAACCATAACAATGAAAAGCAAATGTCTATCACGCTGCATATTCCTATGAAGATCATAGCTGACCTTAAAATGACACTGATGTGAATATCTGCCATCTAACATACATTAACACCCTATCCACATGTGAGTTCTGAAATGCAAATATGAGGCTGAAGGTTTAGTAGGTGTAGTAGCATACATTTTAGTTCTTATTTAAAGCACAGTTCAGGTTGAAATGGTGCAAACATTAGCCAGTAGCACAATTACAAGCAACAGAATTACCACTAGTGAATGGCTCCTCATGCACAAACCACCTTCCCTATGTCACATTATCTATACATATGGACATGTCCAATAACAGAACATGTCAGGGAGACTGTATCCATCAACAATGTGAGCAGTTCAATCAAGGCTGTGCAATGGCATGCATAACACAGATTACCAATAGAAATCATGACATGACCTGAACATTTGTTTATGGGCCAGCATGAATCATGGCAAACATATGCAAAGTATGCACATGTAACATATCTTGACATTTGAATGGAATCATGCCTGACACTGCCTCATGCAACATTACCATAAATGAAAATTCACAAAATAAAACCTTGTAGAAGTTAAGATAACATTATTTTTGGGACCCGCACTGTTTAATAATGGTGTCTGCCTCTGTAAACTGCCCAGCTAAGAGCCTGTCAGCATGTTATTATTTCCATTCCTTTTCCCTTGCACGTTTCCTGAACAGTTATGAATGTATGTGAATGTAAATTGTAGTCCCGCATATAATGAGTCATATGAACAGCCACCAATTAACACTGTTAAAATGAAAACAATGTGAGATGATAATATCGTGGAAACTATGACAGCCATATAACAAACATCTGAGCCAGGCAGAATGGTAATTGGCTGACCCCACATCAATATAGAGAATACAATAGTAGCAAGTAGTAATAATGTTCATTCATAAACACAGTTACCACATGTGACATGTGATAACCTAGTATATGTTGTACAAACAGTATTGTCTGTCTACAACTGTATGCATGAGCTACCTACATTTATTAGCAATCAGTAGCCAGCAAAATGCAAACTTCTTGATGATGCTTGCTGATTATCACATGATTACAAGAAATGCCTACCTGCACAAGTATCGAAAAAACACAGAATGCAAGTGTGTAGTAACTATAACAACCAAGGTGTTGTAGGCAGATGCATTACAAATGTTGAACTGAAGAGCTTGCCACACAATCTGCCAGCAACAATGTGACACCGATGCAGAAGACACCCATTCAGTCTGTGAACAGGCAGGCTATCCAACAGATCAGTCACTGGAAATACATCCACACATACAAATGAGTTAACATATGCGTTACAAGCGACAGTCGAAGCACAACAGACTGGTATGTAAAACATCCACCTCAAAATACATGTGACTGATACAAACCTGACTGTCATTTACGTTGTGGCCTACATTTCAAAAACTATCTTCAGAAAACATGGCTTGCTGCTAAATGATACTTCAACACATTTGTATTTCAATTAGACTTGTAGACTCAGGTATTGTGTGATTGCTGCACTTATCTTACTGATGCATGATAGATATGCAGGCATTCCAAGCAATATACACAGTAATGTAAAAATATGGGCCCGTAACAAGGATCAGATACATTAAAAAAAAAAAAAAAAATTAAGCAACATACCTCTTTCCCTCTGCTGCTCCTCAAGCCCGTGCATATGCTTGATGCACAGTGCAAGATTTTGGGTCCTGTTCTCATCACCTGCAAAAAGAAAAGAACAATATTGAATGATGTAGCTTTCAAATAACAGGGATATACATTGCTCAGATCAGTTCTGAAAACTTTACTTTCGAAGAATATTAGAGAATCACAATATATGGGGTCTAATTTCAGCCATCGAATGGAACAAGCATTGAGCATCAAGATTCGTTGAACATTTGAGTAAGATCATATGATGGTAGTGATCAGGAAATTTGCCCTTTCCCCACTGTAGAGCAATCTCAAAGTTGGTATATATAATTAGTGGGGGATGTGGGGGTGCAGCATTTTTGATGTAATGTCTTTCGGCGATTTTTCCATTTGATGGATAAACATAGACCCCGATATACATTTTGCAGTGTTAAACACACAAGCCTTCACATCTTTGAATGCAATCAAATGCAGATTGGAGGACAGGAAATTCAAACCTGCAACTCTAATCTATCTACATCCACACTCTAACTCTGCCACCTACCCACCTTGCTAATCCATCTTGCCTGAGAGTTGTGAATGCAGTGAAAAGACTTGGGGTTACGTACATTCAGGGATGGGTTACTAATTTAGATTATGGTTTAGGATTTCAAAATAGGACAATGTACTGGTCACGTAGGTAAATAATATGCTAGAATGAATTCATGTCTGCACTGTGGTGGCAACCAGTAACAGCAATTGAAAACCTTCATCCCTTAGACAGTAGGACAGTATCATGTATCATATAGCTGCTTTTAACAGACACATAAAGTTGCTGTACATCAGGGACTCATTAAAGTATGTGGGAGGACTACATTTACAGATATGCCTTGGAAAATGCACAGCATAAATCTAAGGCATACATCACTGTATCTCCCTGATCTGTATTTCAACTGTAAGTCTGACTATCTGACTTCCTCAAATGATAAGATGTAGTTGTTGAAGTGAATTTAATAATAAATGACAAAACCAAACTTAACACTTTTGAAAATAATACCAAATTCCACAAAACAGTTTGTCAGACATATAACAATCTGTTGCAAGCTTTACATATAACCCTCTATTAAAAAAGACGTTAACAGAACATTACAGATTACAAAGATGTTCATAGAAATTTGACAAATAACCAAGTTATTCATAACCATGCACAGAATAAACATTAATATCAATAGACAGTCATGCAGACAAGAATATCTGACAATGTGTGAAATACACAAAGCTAGCAATATAATATGTGTCCCCTATGTGTAGTTGAATCCAGTGCACGTCAAAATATAGGGATGTTGACCTTTTTCTTTAAAGACTGAGCTAATAGGCTGCATGCATTTCTCCCTAAAAACATGTACTGCGTGTGTGTGTGTGTTTGTGTGTGTGCGTGTGTGTGTGTGTGTGTGTGTGTGTGTGTGTGTGTGTGTGTGTGTGTGTGTGTGTGTGTGTGTGTGTGTGTGTGTGTGTATATGTGTCCATATTCCTGAGGATAACTGATGAATGCAGAAACTTCTGACACGTTATTGGACATTATACTCTAAAACAATAACAGTTATCAACACATAACTAAAAACATATGTATAAAAAGTTGGACAGGCATTCCTCTTGGATTTAATATATGGTACTGTAATAAGAATGTCCACTTCATTAAGAAGAATGAAGTAAAGAAGTTTTTTATGCATTACTATTCAGACATATACAGGTAGAGTAGATGATACTTTTGTAGCATAATGGATAACTATGAAATGTGTAGTCATCACTGACCTAGCTCCAGTAGACAGTGATAAGTGACTATAACTCATGTGCGAAATGATGTTATTATATGTCAGAAAACAGATGTACTTCTGCAATGTTCAGGATTATGTACATTATAAACATTAGTAAGTAAATTAACAGCATGGGAATAGAACCCTTATTTATATGGAGAGCAGTCACCACATTTTCTTACTCATCCAGATGAGCTAATTGTTAGCACATTTACTTAATTATTATAACAGCCATGTATCTGATAGATTTGGGACACAACTATATCTCTAAATCCTGTAGAAATGCTTAGGGATATGTAGTATTATGACACTTACTGTAGGCATCCACCAGCTGTCTCCACACCTCACGACTCTGACAAAGTTCCTCTGCACTCCAGTCCAGTAAATCCCCACATGTCATCAATGCTCCCCTCACAATCTGGTTCCAAATCTTAATCATCACAACCTTCCTTGGCCTGGCTCTCATATGATGGTCCACTACAGAGTAGATGGTTAGCATCCGGATGGTTCCTTTCTTGGTCCAGGTGGGTGCCTAGACACTTTGAAGCCTCTTGGAAGTAGCCATCTCAATAATGTTGATAATCCAATGGAAAATGCAGTCAGATTTGAAAATTGCTCTTGAGGTCCCACCCATTTCACACTTCACATGTAGCAATGGCCTGATCTGTAAATGTACCAAATTCAATGTGTTACTTATGTCATTTTATCAGATCATTGGAAGATAAGACGTACGTGCTACACACGGTCCCATTTATGATATCTATTGGGTACTTGCACAAGGCACCTTCCTGTTAAGCCGAGCTATTGGTTAATGCAACGAATTTTGAGAACTTACGTGGATTTGTGCAAATGGGAATCCAAAACCAGGAATTTTAATGAACCTCAATAATTATGTATGGTGCAAATAATACCTAAGAGATGGATGCACATTAGCTGCTCTTACTTTCAGTTATACCTGAGTCATAAGTAGCTCATAAGGTAGATTGGCACCTTCTAGGCTTTCTGTTTTGGGGAATATTAGCTCTGTTAACATTACTCATTCTCAAATGCATTTGTTTAGATTTATTTGCATGGAAAATGAGTGCATTAAGATGAATGTTTGTAATTTACTGGAGTGGTGTTTGATTTACCTGCATGCATACAGGTGTTGACATGTGTAACAAGGACATGCAGTAATTTCCCTTATGCAGTTGTGTGGACAGATTTACATAGCAAAAGTGAGCAGTATATAAAGACAGATATATGAATTATCTGTATATCTTAAGGGTGACTCCATGCACTCTGTGGTATATGCATGGAAACCTATGGATTCTGACAGTATCCATTTGTACTATACCCTTTTGCTATTACAGATATTTATTCATTGATGATTCTTAACACAAGTCATATAACTACTGGTTCAATACAAAAAAATCTGTACTGTCTTTGGCCTGCTTACAGATACTAAGGCTTTCTGACTTTTCTGTAAGTTGTTCAATTAATAATTTACGGATACTATGTGCTGAAGTGGATGGCATTCACTGGTCAGGAATGACTGAGGTGATCTGAGATGTTTTTGAATACTTGTCTGTTTAAGCTGCAATTGCATTACAACTATAGAAACACACATTTCTATTGTACACATATGTTTGTGTAGTATTTTAAATGTGAAATGCATGCAATCTGTACTTTTGTGGCATGATGCTGTTGCATTTGGACTGCCATTCAACAGATATGTAATGCAAGCAGTTTGAATTTCACAGCCAGCCTCTACAGATATCACAAGTTATGTTGCTTTCACAACTGTTATGTATGCAGGCATTGTTGTAAGTTTTTATATGTCACATTACTATATCTCACAGTGAATGTTTCATAGACTTTTGCATTGCACAGGAATGCATAGTATTTACGGTGACATAAACTATCTGCATAATCCTCTGCTTAAGTAGGTCCCCACATGAATATGAACATGCACATATCATGTCTTTCAGATGGCAAACAGACTTAGGGGCAAAAATGTCTCCCTTGAAAAAAATGAGATTATAATAGATGCTGTGCAACAACATGGATGGAAACTCCTTGGATGGGGCAGGGAATGCAGCATGGAGGAATAATGTGTGGGCCAATATCACCGACATGATTAATGCAGTGGTAGGTCACAGTAGATCCCATGATGCCTTCGCTGTGCTGCTCTGATGTGATTCTCTGTGTAGCGAAAAGTTTATGATGTTATGAGAGGTCAAGTGATGTCACCAGTAGTGGCCCACCATTGCCCCCAACGAGATCAGAATTTTTCTTGCATCCCTGCATACATCTAGTGGTGATCAGTGCATACCCAGGGGTTGGATAGAAGTGAAGTTCTACACCCATTATGCATATCTTACTTTGCATGACACGAATGGCTAATGAGTAAATCAGGGTGTACTGCTGTTGCATGCATATTCATGTATTGTTATTTTGGATTTGCAGCAGTTGAATTGAATCATGCACACAGATCCACACAGAGCGATGACAATGACCATAAGTGTAATGACATGTACTCATACAACTGCAGTACAGGCAGAGCAGTGCAACCAACATGTGTAATGCTGTCTGCATTACTGTTCACAGGTCTATCTACTCCTGCACAACACCAGGAAATGGCAGGTAAGTGTCTTTATACAGTGTCACTGTGACCACAATCTGTTATTCCCTTAACCTCATGTCATGGCACTGCTGTTTATTGTCATACTGATAGTTCCTTAACATTGTGCACTACAGGTACATCCAGTGGGAGCCTAAGCCATGCAGGTGCAAGTACAGACAGACCAGGTATGTTACCACAACAGGTTCATAGGTTGCAGCAATGTGTAGCAGACTTGTAATACATGACATTAATGTCACTGTTGTTCTAAACAGAGACATCTGGCCAACAGGTGCAACATAAGTCATATGAGTATCCGAAGCCCCTGTTACTGTGTCGTATATGTCATGTTGTCAGTATTCCATTGCTTGCACACATGACTGTGCTGTCTTTCTCTTTACTATACCACTGCAGGATCCACAATATAACACAAAACTCACAACAGTGGGAGTCTGTCAGTGATATACTATTACCTGTCTTTCATACATGTCATTGCTGTTACTCCTGTTGTCCTCCATTAATATCGTGTCCTTCCACCCATTAATAGGACAGACTACATCATCATCATCATCATCATCAAGTGAAAAAACTAATGGTACATCTATGTAATACCCACTGCATGTTATAACGCTGCTTGAATGGTCCGTACTGGCAATGATGTGATTAATAATACTGAGTTTGTTTCCCTACAGCAGTTGACGTTCGTCCCTCTTCTACCTTCCCATCTTCCCACAAGGATTTGTCAGGTGTGTGTCATGCTTGTATTCATCACATATGTCATGTACATTTGATATGTAACCTAATTGTCACATCCATATTACATAGAATCTGTGACCCATGCACAGACAAGACAGAATGGTAAGTCAGTATTATCTGTAACATTGGAGTCATATATATGTGTCATTTGCCTTTAGTGATGTACAGCATGTGATGTAAGCATGTTATCCTGATCTTTGTCATCTGTCTCTTCTTTTAACACATCAACTATCTGTATCCTCCATTAGCCCATCCACCGATCCTGATGTGGGATCTGAAGTGTCTCAGTATGGTAGCATTGCCCCTGGCACACAGGACATTGTCATGGTGATACTGTCCAACCATGATGGTGACAGAAATATGGATGTGGCTGTAGCCTCAGATGTGGAGGGAAACTTGTCCAGCCATTCTGACAATGATGGGACATCATATGGTGGACAGGGTGAGGCCTGTGATCAACAGACAAATATTGAGACTGCTGTTGGTGATGACAGTTCTCCACAACACATTGATACTACTCCACTGCAGCAAATGTAGGCATGCAGTCAGTGTGCATGAGCACATGTCAGAAGGTGTCCACCTATTCCTACAAGCAAAAGTACATTCCCAGCAATGCCGTGAATCTGACATATGTACACTGTTGCATGTTGCACAGCAGCTGGGTCTGCTGCATGAAAGATAGGAGTGCAGACACAGTGAGGTAATGTCATCATTGGCTGCACAGAATGAAAGTATGTTATTTGTGGCATGGTTAGTAGAATCCCTGGTGTCTACAGTACTACAGCAGTGGCATAGCATGAGCAGGGCTCTGCATGCCCTGACTGCGCTTAGCCAGTTCCCACATGTGAGAGGCAGGTCCTCTCTCAACAACACCGACCTTGTCTGTCATGCATCAGTCATGACCAGACAGTCAAGTCATAGTCATGTTCCTTCATCTCCACATGCTGATGTCAACACGAGGCTAAGTCTTTCCTTATGTGGTAGGGGCGAGCAGACTGCAGTGTGGGCCATCAGTGTGGACACCCTAGACTGCATTAGAGTAACGCAGACAGTTGATTCACTCTGTCTTGTACTGTCCTTCGCACACCATGGCAATGATGATTGCTGTGCAGAACACCAACAATGTCATCTGCCTGTGTTCATTGATAAGTATGATACCATGGGAGTCCAACAGTTTTACTAAATATAGCTGACTCCGTTTATTACATTACTTTATCCATATTTTACAGTGATATATTTGGCTTATGATATTAATAACAGTTCTGCATTATATCCTGAATTATTTACCTATTTACAGCTTTTTATAGTGGACAGATGGAAATGTGCTGCACTGATGTGTGCCTTTTATTGCTTACCATAAACAGATACACCAATATGAATCTGTATGCTTACCTTTGTCAGTAGTTCCCTGAGTTGATCCCTGTTGTGATAGATTTATATGTGTTCATAATGTTATATGTTATGATTATGTTGTCATGTTGTTAAGTCTCAGGCTCAGTGTGTATATTTACTGGGTAATTGCCATTAAATGCAATCTGTGCTGCTGTGGTGGCGCAACACCTGAACATCAATGTTTAATCTGTGTACTCATGCATGTGTGGCTTGTCATGACTCAAAGTTGTGGATTAGATGCTGCCATGTTGCTTGGACCTGCACTTGTGGTCCTACCCTCTGTCACCCATGCCTGTGTCTACTGCTCTCTATTTATTTATTTTATTTATTTTACATTTGTTTACCAGGAAATGTCCGATTGGGCAGAGCTGTCCATTTTCAGTAGAGGCCCATGGAGAAAAGCTCCATACAGTAACAGAATAGAGAACATGTAAAATAGTAACATTTGCACTACCACACAATAATAATTGTAAAGAGTTATAAAGGCAAGATAAAATTTCAAGTAACAGTAACAGTTGCACCACATATTAGTAGCTGAACAAAGCTATACATACAGTAAGAGATAAAATAGAGTCAAGACTCTGCATACAGTAGTGTGTGTGTGTGTGTCTGTGTGTGTGTGTGTGTGTGTGTGTGTGTGTGTGTGTGTGTATGTGTGTGTGTGTGTGTGTGTGTGTGTGTGTGTGTGTGTGTATATATATATATATATATATATATATATATATATATATATATAAATAAAATAAATTCATCAGTAATTGCACAGAGTATACTGTAAGAGTATGCAGAATAAATTATGCTAATACGCATTCTGTCTGATATTAGGGGGCTAGTAGTTCTGTATGATGCAGCTTTTAGATGAACGAGAGGAGGTGGGAATAGGAATATTGGTAGGATTTACCTTGGCTAGAGCAGGAACATATCCATGAGTTGGATAAGTAGGACTTAAGAAGGTTCTTAAAGTTATGTATTCTGTCCAGTGTTTGGATATCTAGAGGAAGAGTATTCCATGTTTTTTGGAACAACACTAGAATAGAGGGAGTCCCCAGAGTAATATTTACTTTTAGAAATTTCAACCAGTGCTTTGTTGGTACTTCTTAGTGGACAGTTGCTGGTATAGTGGTGTAATAGTCCTTGTAGGGTTGGGATTTTTTTGGGGGGTTGATAGAGGATTTGGTGGGCTATTGTAAGTTGGTTAAAGGTCAATAGGTTTGGTAATTCTAGCCAGGAAGGTTGTTTAAGGGATTGGCAATGGTGGGATCTGTAGGATGAGTTGGTAGTGAATTTTGCTATCTTGTTGTAGTATAGGTTCATAGGTTTATAGGAGTGTACTAGGCTAATGGCCCTGGAGCCTTTATAAGCCTAGCCCAAAAGATTCCCTGGCAACATACCACCTGATGCTATTTCCCAGTGCCTCTGTCCAGCAGGGCCACTGAAATGATCCCCGGGGTGAATTTTCTATTTCCCATCCACTTGTCAAGATTTCTCTTGAAGAGGGCCAGTGAGGTGCTCTGCTTGATGTGTAAGGGAAGTCTATTCCAGAGCATGGGCAGTCTCTGGGTTAGGAACCTGTCCCTCCAACAAGTTCTGTTGATTGTGGTTATGAGGTTGAGGTCTGTGGCATTTGTGGTATGGAGGGATTGGGATTTCTTTAGATGTAGCATATCTAGCAGTGCTGGGTCTGTCATGGCTTTGTAGGTCATGCAGAGATCACCTCTAAGTAGGCGATATGATACCAAGAAAAGTTGGAGTTTTTGAGTCTTTCTGCATAGTACAAGTGTTTAAGGCCTAGGATCCTCTTAGTGAGGTATTTATGTGGTCTTTCCAGTTGTTGCATACATCTAGTGAGGTACATGCCCAATGGGGCATTCTACTCAATAACTGGTCTAATGAGGGAAGAGTAGAGAGAGACAATGACCTCTTTCTTTCTGGAGGCATAACCCTTTGAAATGAGATGTGCCACATAGAAGGATTTTCTGACCACAATGGCAATGTGATTAACAAAGGATAGATTGCTATCCACTTGTGTTCCCAGATCTCTTATGACACCTTCGGTGTTCAGTGGACTACCATTGATGTGGTAGTTCATGGGTACCGTGTTCTTCCCAAAGGGAATGACGATGCATTTTTTGGCATTGAGCTTAAGGCCATGGTTCTGACACCAGTCACCGGTCTCTGTGAGGCTTTTCTGTAAAATGTCAACATCATTTGGGGAGCTAATAATGGCTCCCAGTTTGCAGTCATCAGTGAACTTGGTTAGCCAGAGTCCCTTGGTTTTGACCTGGACTTCAGAAAAGTAGATGCCAAACAGGAAAGGACCCAAGACTGAACCCCGAGGGACTCCACTCGTGACTGGTTGGTAGTCTGACTTGTAGTCCGCTACTTTCACTGTGTGAGTCCTATCTGTGAGCCAGTTTGCAACCCACCTTGTGACACAGGGGTTGATGCTGAATTTAGTGAGTTTATCTATGATTCCTGAGTGAGGAATTGTATTGAAGGTCTTGGCCAGATCGAGGTAGGCTGTGTGAACTATCTTGCCTTTGTCCACAGCTCTGGTGACAGATTTGAAGAAGTCTACCAGATTGAGCAGACAAGATCTACCCTTAACAAATCTGAACTGCATGGGGTCTAGAGTCTGGAGATTCCCTATGCCCTTCTTTATTAGGTCCATGATGATGCTCTCCATAGCCTTGCATACCAGATTTGTCAGGCTAATGGGGTGGTAGTTCCCAGAGTCTGTAGTCACACCCCCCTTTGTGCAGTGGGATTACTGTAGCAGTGCACCATTTGACAGGAACAAAGCCTGAAATGAGGCTGTGATTGAACAGAGCACTCAGGTGTGGTGCCAGTTCATTTTGCAATTCATGAAGAACACAGCCCGGGATGTTGTCAGGTCACATGAAAGCTGTATTCTTAGTCTTGGCCAGTCAGTTTTAACCTGTGCAGCTGTAATATTGGGTACATTCCTCAAGTATTGGGATTGGCCCTTTGGGGGGTGAGGGGGGGTAAAGTTGGCACTGAATCTGTCAGCCAGTATATTGGCTATGTCTGTTGGCTCACTATAAGAGTTACCATTGTGTAGTAGCTCTGAGCAGATCTGAGCATTGCCTTGTAGATTTTTGACATAAATATAGAAGGCCTTGTGGTTGTCTTTAGTATCTGTTTCAATATTGTTTTCATAGCTAACTTTGGAGGATTTGATGAGGGATCTCAGCTTTTTGTTAAGGCTGACAAGGGAATTTTTCCAGTCTTGGGACTTTGCCTTGCTCTGCAACAGTTTCTTACTTCTGTTGTAGAGTTTGTTTATGGCAGGGGACCACCAGATTGGCTTCCTTTTTTTGGAGGATAGTGTCTTAGTTCTATCGGGAATGGCTCATTCCATGCATTTGTGTACGTGTTCATACAGTACACTGGAGTATGATTCTGCCATCTTGCATTTATTTTCCATTTGCATGGGTGATGTAAAGTTAGCCACCTCAGATTTTAGAAGCCCAAAGTTGGCTTTGGAAAAGTTTTTTTATGGTGGTTACCTTTGCAGGGTATGTGGGCGGGGTGTGGATATTCATGGTGACTAGCTTGTGGTCAGATCTGACCAGGGAGGAGTTGACAATTGATGTAGAGCGATGGTCACCCATATTAGTAATAACCAGGTCGAGGATGTTGCTATCCTTAGTGGGGGTAAGAATGACCTGGTCCAGGGCACTGGAACTGATGAATTCCAGGAAATGTTGAGCAAGTGTGTTGGTACTTGAGTAGTTTTTCCAGTTAATGAAAGGGTAGTTAAGGTCACCCAGTATGAGGATGTTGGGTTGGACCTTTATATTTTCCAGGGTGTTTAGGAATGTGAAGTGGGATTCTTGGGACATGGTGGGGGATCTATAGCAGGCAATAACCTGGACTGCAGTTTTGCCCAGTGTTAGTTGTACCTGGAGTATCTCAGATGCATTATGTTGGGCAACTAGCCTGGAAGTGTACAATATGGAGACACCACTGTCTTTAGGGCTTCGATCCACATTTTGGGGCTGAAAGGTGTGGTATGAGTTACAGCCTGGTAGTGCATGGGATGCTTTCAGTTGCTTTGAACCAGGTCTCAGTTACTGCACAAATGTCGATGTTCTCCATTTTGAGGAGCACTTCGAATGAGTGCATTTTGAGATTGAGACGTCTAGCATTGAGTAGCATAACCCTCAGATTACATTTACTTGTAGCTGTTAGGGTGGTAATTTGGTCCTCTGGACATTGCCTAAAAAAGGTACTATAGGGGTGGCAATGGCCATGGTTAGTATACAGAATCCCAAGGGTGACAGATGCAGGCCATCTCTGGCAAAGCATCGAGGTCTATCGATCATGTCATCCCAGGCAGACAAATACTGGATCCCCTTGGAATGACACCAGAAACATAGCCAATTATTGAAGTAAATCATTTTTTGTTTGTACTGTGGTATCATTCTTGGTGATGGTAAGATGCTACTCAGAGCTAGGGTCCTGCCCTCCTAGGCTACATGATTTGAGAGCTCCTCCATGTCTCTTTTCATATAGTCCAGGGAGGTGCATCTCAGGTCATTCACACCAACATGGACAATGACAGAGTTATATCTGTACCTGTTGTGGAGTGACCTGAGTGTGTGTTATGTGAAGTATCCTAGCTCCAGACAGGAAGCTGACTGTTACCTTCTCCTTATTCAACCTTGTGAGTGGGACATCGGTGTGCCTTACTACTGATGTCCCACTCACAAGGTTGAGTGGGAGTGGGACATCAGTGTGCCTTACTACTGAGTCACGTATAATAAGTGTATTAGGTAAGCTGTTTTGCCTTGGGTGCGTTGGATGTGTGGCACACTGCGTGATCTATGTGTCATGTGGTTTGTGCTGTGGTGCAGTGGCTGCATACATTTATGCCTTAGAGGTCTCTGTTGTTTGCGTAGATTTTTATTAAGAGCCTCCATGAAGGTGGGTATGTGTTTTGTGTTATTATGTGATAACTGCGAGGGTATGTGGCTATGTGTTCCTTGTGGTGTGGTGCTAGTGTTGACTTTCTCCTCTTGACTGGCTATTCCAGTCTTGGCTGGAAAGTGCATGGCTTTCAATCTGGATAAACAAGTGCATCTCTTGCAAGTCTGAGTGTTGTGGGGTAAGAGGAGAGGGTTGTCAGTGTACATGAGGCAGTTTCTACATTACCTCAGGATATCCAGATTCACCAGGTTAATAGGAGAAAGCACGGGGAACTGGCCTTTGGACATGCCTGGAGGGGTGTGTAATTTATTAAATATTGAGGCTGTTTCTTTTATAGAAAGTTTAGTGCTGGTAGCAGTCTGTGTGCTGCAGTAATTGCTACGGGAAGCGCTAGACTTCATAAGCTTGTTTAAATGCAGAAAAGAAGAGAAGTAGCAGCAAGATCCAAGGGAAAATTTGAAAAGTGCACTTTCTGTAACTGACAATAGTTCACCCTAGCTTAGCATCGCTACATGTCATGCAAACCCGCACAAACACGGGTTTTTAAGGTAGAAAGTTAAAAGGGATAGAATGCAGCCCAAAATGGCCAGTAAGGTACAATTTCAGAGCTGGAAAACACTCCTCTAGTGGTAGATATGCTGCTCAGTGCTTACCACTCCCACTGATGAGCAGAAAGGCTTCCCTCTATCACAGAAAGGTCTGGGCAATTCAAACTCCAATACAGTCCTGAATTCAGCAGAACTGAGTCTGGACTATTCTAGTAATAGAAAATGGTGGGAAAACAAGCAAACAGAATTTTTCGTTTTTTTTTAAATTTTTTTTTTTAGGAAAACAGTAAATAAATACACTGAAATCAATAATAAATTCACTTTAAAGACAGAGTAGGTGAACACATTTGAGTGTGTAGCCAACAAACAGTAAATACAGTTGAAATAAATAAAATAACTTTAAAAACAATGAAAATAAAGTGCAGTAAGCAGTTTTAAGCTAAAAACAATAAATGGGTGTACTTAGAATTAACCAAAGTCTCTGTTACTCCTGTCTGCTGCTCTTGTAGTCTGCAGGATGCCAAAACAGGATCCCCTGAGCTAAAACAAGAGCAAACCTGCTCAAACATGGGATTTTAAGGCAGAAAGTTAAAAGGGATAGAATAAATTCACTGTAAACACAGAGCAGGGTAGCCCATTGAGTGTGTAGCCAACAAACAGTAAATGTAGTTGAAATAAATTAAATAACTTTAAAAACAATTAAGATAAAGTGCAGTAAGCAGTTTTAAGCTAAAAACAGTAAACGGAGGTACTTCTCTCTTAATCCTTTCTGCTGCTCTTGTAGTCTGCAGGATGCCTTAACAGGATCTGCTGAGCTAAAACAAGAACAAACCTGAGCAAACATGGGTTTTAAAGGCAGAAATTTAAAAAGGATAGAATGCAGGCCAAAACGGCCATTAACGTACAATTTCAGAGCTTGAAACCACTCCTCTAGCGGTAGATAGGCTGCTCAGTACTTACCATTCCCACTGATAAGCAGAAAGGACTCCCTCTATCACAGAAAGGTCTGGGCAAATCAGAAACTCCAATACAGTCCTGAATTCATCAGATCTGAATCCTGAATCTTCTAGTAACAGAAAATGGTGGGAAAATGAGCAACCAGATAGAATTTTTTTTTCGTTTTTTGGGAAAACAATAAATAAATACATGTAAATCAACAATAAATAAACTTTAAACACAGAGCAGGCTAGCACACTTGAGTGTGTAGCCAGCAAACAGTAAACACAGTTAAATAAATGAAATAACTTTAAAAATGACTAAAATAAAGTGCAGTAAGCAGTTTTAAGCAAAAACAGTAAATGTATGTATTTAGAATCAACCAAAGTCTCTCTTTCTCCTTTCTGCTGCTCTTGTAGTCTGCAGGATGCAAAAACAGGATCTGCTGAGCTAAAACAAGAGCAAACCTGCACAAACACGGGTTTTTAAGGCAGAAAGTTAAAATGGATAGAATGCAGCCCAAAACGGCCAATAGAGTACAATTTCAGAGCTGGAAACTACTCCTCTAGCGGCAGATAGGCTGCTCAGTGCTTACCACCCCCGCTAATAAGCAGAAAGGCCTCCCTCTATCACAGAAAGGTCTGGGCCGCTCAAACTTCAATACAGTCCTGAATTCAGCAGATCTGAATCCAGACTATTCTAGTAAAAGAAAATGGCGGGAAAATGAGCAATCAAATATATGTTTTTTGTTTGTTAGGGAAACAGTAAATAAATACACTTAAATCAGCAATAAATTCACCCTAAACACAAAGCAGGCTAGCACACTTGAGTGTGTAGCCAACAAATAGTAAATGCAGTTGAAATAAGAAATAACTTTAAAAACTACTAAAATAAAGTCCAGTAAGCAGTTCTAAGCTAAAAACAGTAAACATAGGTACTTAGAATCAACCAAAGTTTCTCTTTCTCCTTTTCTGCTACTCTTGCAGTCTGCAGGACAACAAAACAGGATCTGCTGAGCTAAAACAAGAGCAAACCCACGCAAGCATGGCTTTTTAAGGCAGAAAGTTGAAAGGGATAGAATTAAACCCAAAACGGCCAATAAGGTACAATTTCAGAGCTGGAAACCAATCCTCTAGAGGTAGGTAGGGTGCTCAGTGCTTACTATTCCCACTGATAAGCAAAAAGGCTTCCCTGTATCACAGAAAGGTCTGGGCAACTCAGAAACTCCAATACAGTCCTGAATTCAGCAGATCTGAATCCAGACTATTCTAGTAAGAAAAAGTGGTGGGAAAATGAACAAACAGATATATATTTTTTTGTGTTTTTCATTTTTTAGGAAAACAGTGAATAAATACACTTAAATCAACAATGAATTCACTTTAAACACAGAGCAGGCTAGCGCACTTGAGTGTGTAGCCAACAAACAGTAAATGCAGTTGAAATAAATGAAATAACTTTAAAAATGACTAAAACAAAGTGCAGTAAGTAGTTTTATGCTAAAAACAGTAAATGGAGGTACTTAAAATCAACCAAAGTCTCTCTTTCTCCTTTCTGATGCTGTTGTAGTCAGCAGGATGTCAAAACAGGATCAACTGAGCTAAAACAAACACAAACCCACACAAACACAGGTTTTTAAGGCAGAAAGTTAAAAGGGATAGAATGCAGACTGAAATGGCCAATAAAGTATAATTTCAGAGTTGGAAACCACTCCTGTAGTGGTAGATAGGCTGGTCAGTGCTTACCACTCCCACTGATAAGCAGAAAGGCTTCCCTGTATCACAGAAAGGTATGGGCAACTCAGAAACTCTAATACAGTCCTGAATTCAGCAGATCTGAAACCAGACTATTCTAGTAACAGAAAATTGTGGGAAAACAAGCAAACACAGAATTTTTTTTCATTTTTTTAAGAAAACAGTAAATAAATACACTTAAATCAGCAATTAATTCACTTTAAACACAGAGCAGGCTAGCGCACTTGAGTGTGTAGCCAACAAACAGTAAATGCAGTTGAAATAAATGTAATAACTTTAAAAATGACTAAATAAAGTGCATTAAGCAGTTTTAAGCTATAAACAGTAAACAGAGGTACTTAGAATCAACCAAAGTCTCTCTTACTTCTCTCTGCTGCTCTTGCAGTCTGCAAGATGCCAAAACAGGATCCGCTGAGCTAAAACAAGAGCAAACCCGAGCAAACACGGCTTTTTAAGGCCAAAAGTTAAAAGGGATAGAATTAAGCCCAAAACTGTCAATAAGGTACAGTTTCAGAGCTGGAAACCACTCCTCTAGGGGTAGGTAGGCTGCGCAATGCTTACCACTCCCACTGATAAGCAGAAAGGCTTCCCTCTATCACAGAAAGCAATGGGCAACTCAGAAACTACAATATAGTCATGAATTCAGCAGATCTGAATCCAGGCTATTCTAGTAATTGAAAATGGTTGGAAAACGAGCAAAGATATAGACATTTTTTTTTTCATTTTTTAGGAAAACAGTAAATAAATACACTTAAATCAACAATAAATTCACTTTAAACACAGAGTAGGCTAGCACACTTGAATGTGTCACCAACAAACTGTAAATGCAGTTGAAATAAATGAAATCACTTTAAAAGGAACTAAAATAAAGTGCAGTAAGCAGTTTTAAGGTAAAAACGGTAAAAGGAGGTACTTAGAATCAACCAAAGTCTCTCTTTCTCCTTTCTACTGCTCATGCAGTCTACAAGATGCTAAAATAGGATCCACTGAGCTAAAACAAGCACAAACCCATGCAAACACAAGTTTTTAAAGCAGAAAGTCAAAAGGGATAGAATGCAGCCCAACACGGCCAATAAGGTACAATTTCAGAGCTGGAAACCACTCCTCTAGTGGTAGATAGGCTGGTCAGTGCTTACCATTCCCACTGATAAACAGAAAGGCTTCCCTCTATCACAGAAAGGTCTGGGCAACTCAGAAACTCCAATACTGTTTAGGTCACCTTTGTTTAGGTTGATTAGAATGGGGCAGGCATAGAGTAGTGTAGAGAGTAGATGGGTTCTTGCAATGGTGTCTTTACTGTTGGGGGTTAGGTAATTTTTGCTTCTATAGAGGGTACCTATTTTTTGTGAACCTTTGTGATAGTTTGAGCTACATGTTTGTCAAATTTCATATTGTGGTCTATTAATCCTAGCAGTTTAGTTTGTGTGACTGGTGTGATTGGAGTATTGTTGGATGATGTTACTTTAAATAATGGAATTGGGTCAGTAGCTTTAGAGGGATGGAATAACATTAATTGTTTTTTTTGGGTGGAGTATTAGTTGTGAGGTAGAGAGGCAGTTTTCTATTGCTGTAAAAGATTCTTGGGTGTTTTGTTGTAATTGTTGGAATGATGGGGCAGAGCAGATTAGGGTAGAATCATCAGCATATTGGACCAGGTTGGCATGGAGGGTGGCTTTATGTAGGTTGTTGTTGAATATAGTGAAGAAGTGAAGAGAAGGGGTCCAAGGATTTATCCCTGTGGAGTACCTAAGTTTACAGTGAGAAGGGGGGGTGGGGAGTTTTCCTATTTTATGGGTTGTTGACGGTTTGAGAGATAATCTTTGAACCATTATAGTGAGGAGCTGTGTAATTTGAGTTCAGAGAGTATGGTTAGTAGTTTGGAATGAGAGGCCATGTCAAAAGCTTTGGAGAGGTCCAAAAAGATGATAGAGACAAAATTATCTTTGTGTCCTCCTGCTTCTCCTTTGATGCCTGCGGGATGTCAACTTCAGACATCAGGGGTTATTGGGGTAATTCCCTCATACATGTGACTTGGAAGACCACCATGTGCTCTGGTTTGCATGTTGTGTAGCATTGTGCACATCATTATCACCTGTGCTGCCTTTTCAGGTGTGTATTGCAGTGCACCCCCAATTGTGTCCAGCCATCTTAACCTAGCATTCAGTACACTGAACACACACTCTACGATATCTCTTGTTGTTGTGTGCTCTCTGTTGTAGGCATTCTCTGCAGGATTTGATGGTTCACAGCATAGGGTCATTAACCATGGCTCAAGTGGATAACCAAAGTCACGTGTTGTAGGGAGTAAACACATATGCTGTCAGCACAGATATTGTTGGAGAAATGTCCTTAGCTTACATCCTAGCTTTGCTCTTGTACTTATCCAGAAGTAATCTCTTAGGTTTTTCACCTTGCTGAATGCAGCCCTTAGCCCACTTTCCCTCCATATGGCAGCATCATGGACACTTCCAGGGTGTGTTGCCATGAGGTTTGTTATGCTGCCATCTACGGTGCACACAAGCTGGCAGTTCAGAGATGGCCAGCCCTGTCTGTTTATACATCTGTCTGTTTCAGGATGTACTGGAGTCTTGATAGGGATGTGGGTGCAATCTATTGCACTGAGTACATGGGGGAAGTTTGCGATATTATAGGACTGGTGCATTACAGTTGCCTGCTCCAAGGGGGTGGATGGAAAGTGTATGCAGTCACTCAGGGTGCTGTAGATTGCTGCCAGGAATATTTCCAGGATACTACTGGCAACTGTCTGTGACACTCCTACAGCATCCCCATGTATCTTTGGAATGTCCCAGGTGCAAGTACACTCAGGCTGAGACACATTTTGATTTTAAAGGGGATGGGGGTTCCTCATAATGGTCTGCACAGACGTGTGGGGCACACGTGATGCACACAGCCTGCACCAGCTGTCTGTTTAGGTGGTACCTGCCAATTATTTGTTGGTTTGACAACTGGTTTAGTTGCAGCTTTGCTCTCAGTCTAGTTGGCTGCCTTCAAGGTCCTATGCCGAGATTTCAAGAACAGAGTCAGCATTATGGTTTGTCATATTTACGTTGCATTGGGCATGCACAATGTGTTTTGGAATCTGATGGGTATGCACAGAATCTGTAATTATGCTGAATAGCTAAGTACTTGGACTGCTTTCAGAGTGTCTTCTGAAATCCCATCCACATCTGGTGCACTAAAGTCTTCCTTTGGCATGCTGCTCTGTCCTCAAATGGCATTAGGAATCCAACCCTTTCACTAGGTACTGTTAGGTTTGAATAGCATATCTTTTCTTTACTGATAAAGACTTGAAATGACAGAAAAATGCAGGTGTCCTGGAAAAAAATGTTTCATACCTTATTGCACATATGCTATGACATATGCCAGGGTATGCTCATTAATTTTGGTTGTTTTTGGATATATAGGATAATAAAGTTTTGAGAAAAAAAATTATTCAAAAACAAGAGTACAATTTTGTGTTGCAGAAGCTATTTTTATTTGATAGCTCCACTTCTTTTTTTTTTTTTACATTATCTGGCTATTTAAGGCATCAGCAATGATTAAAGCAAATGAAATGAGTGATTTTTAAACTCTCTTTTTTGTTTATTAACCAATTAAACCTGCTAGGCACAAATGTTTTTTTTAGGGGGTCCTAGCAGCATTGTTTGGTTAAATAGTTTAGTTTACTTAAAATGACTGAGAAGGAAAATGGAGATTACAGGAATCACGCTCACGATTATTAAATGATGCTCATCAATATTTCACAGGCTTAATCTTCTGTGTTAGACTACAAGATCAATGTACTTATTTCAGTTTGGAAGTTCAGCTTTGCTATATGCATTTTTGATGCATTTTGTGGCCCTGATATATGCTCACTGAATTAATATTGGAAAAAATGCCTGGTTTACTTAAGTGATGCAATCTAGAAAGCTGTATTTTGTGGGCAGGATATTATATAATATGTTTGATTTTGTGCTAAACAAACACATCCTACACATTATAAAACTAGTAATGCTCAACAATTAGCAACCATATAATGAATACATGGCCCTTGACTACTTTAAATCATTCACTCTCCTCACCTCAACATGTTCAATAATCATGAGTCATTGAATGGCTTTGACTGTCACATAAGGAGAATAGCACATGCTTCATACTTATTATAAATATGGCTTGCTTTTCTTACTGTTTTCAAATAAATTGTTTGTGACTGGCTTCATAGTGGCCATCTATAGAGTATGAAAGAGGTTAGCATTCATCACTGTTTCTCCCAGAGTATAGATGGTGGTACTTATATATAGTGGTACAGAAATGTGAGGTCTGTTTATCTTTCCTGATTAAGGAATAAGGGGATGTATATTGGTCTCTTTAGGTACAAGCAAATGCTTCATTTACTACTCAAACATTTTAAAAGACTGTCTCTGCTCAATCAGACACTGACTGTAGCCTTTCCAGACATTAATCATAAAGAGTAGAATCAACAGGGTAACTCACATTTTTTCATTGTAGAATATGCCACGATCAGCTAAAATGTACTCTACATGTGTTATTTGTTCTCTCTGTCTGTTTAGGAATTTGCTCTGATACCCCATGTACTTTTGTATGTGTTCCCTCTACCTTACCTGGAACATTTTACTTTGGCAAAAACAAGCAGGTTGCTGTTAGTGACAGAACTGTCTGCAGTGTTTATTTATTAGTGACACAGCCTCCTAGTTAGCAATCTCCATTACTTGCTTACATGGACTTTGGCATTGTTTTATTATATAAAGACATGTTAATTTATCTCAGCACAATACTTGCAATGCAATTAACTTCCAAGAACACATGCACTATATTCTGCAGTAATTCTGAGTTGTCTTAACATCTTGGGAAATGTAATAGTGTAGTCATCTAGGCCTTTCTTCCACTTTCATTTCCATTATATAAAGAAACTGCTTTGACAAGATAAACACGGCAGATTTTCCAATGTCATAATGAAAAGCAGTCACGCTTATTACCTATCCCATACGTTTGGAGATAATCTTTGATTTTTGCCTCAGAAATTTGCGCTATCCATCACAGCAATTTTAGTTTTCTAACTGACCATTGATAACTAACTTATATAAATTGTGCCACGCATTATTTAAAACGTGAGTTCTTCACAAAATGCATACTAATATGAATACTCTTATCCTATATACCTTCTAAGTGAATGGTGTCAGTAATTAAACAAAACAAACAAAAAAAGAAATAAAATGTCCTGAGTTATTTGTAACTTTGTACCTGACCTTCTGCTTCTGTCCCTGATTATTTGTGGCTTTGTCTGAATATCTGAGACTTTTTTCAGTCTTGTTTTCTGTGCTTAATTAATTCTGGTTTCATCCTTGATTTTGGGATGTTCTTCCTGATTATTTTCTGGCCTTATCCATGAGTCTTGACAATAGAAAATATGAGATATAAGAGTTATTAATGAATGGTCAGGTACATATCCATAAATGCATAATTAAAACATGAGGTTGTAACAACTATGTAGTGTACAAAACATAGTAAGTATACTCCGATATCTGGGAAAAAGACAAATCAGTTAAGCACTTCTATAGCGCAAGACCTGATCTTAACAAATGTTAAGCACTGGCTGCTTCAGTTGTTAAGATCAGGTATCATGCTAGGCAGTTAAACCTGCCAGTACTGGCTAGTAAACAACAGCAGCAGAACAAGAAACAGATTTGTTTCTGCCTGCTTCCTGTGCTGGGGATGTGTCCCTGACTTTTTCTAATATAACATAATCTCTTACACTGTCTCCTTTCTCGAGGTGAATTTCTTGGCATCTATGCTCAAACACATAATAAACCTTTTATGATTAGTTACCTGATCAAAGTCCTCTATGTTGCTCATGTTTTTTCTAGTCCATTTACTTTTTCTTACTGCTGTTCTCCAACATATAGCATGCAGCACAAGAGATGAGTTTTGCAACATGTATTGATCTACTTCTGGCAATGTAGCTGTAACATTTGTGAACCTGCAGTGCACTGCTTTGGTACAAGTATATGTGAACAAAGGTTCTGCTGTGCTAATAAAGAAAGAGCAAAGGGTGGCTATGTACCTCCAGGAAAGTTACAAAGAAATATGGAAATAGGAACTGTTTAACGTGTGAATCTGTACTCCTTAAGGCACATGCAAAGTATGGATCTTCTTCTGTAATCACATGAAAACTAACATAACAGCATAGTAATTAGGACCTTGATCTGTAAAGTTGCACCTCTGGATTAAATCCCATTCACATGGGCCTTATTCTTCTGTCTCCCTCTGTAAACAAAAGCTGGGCTTTTCAAATCCACCCTCCACCAGATAAGACAATAATTTCATGAAGCCAGGGTTAATAGATATACAAAGGGCATCATAGTTTTTCTATGCCGCACAGATGGAGAATTCAAAGTGCAGTCTTGATTTTCAGTGAAAATCATCATTTTCCCAAATATGGATGTTGTACCCCAAAGGTTTATTTATTTTATTTTATTTATATTTGTTTACTAGGATAGTGCACTGACCAGTGCTGACCAATTTCAGGCTCAGGCTGAGAACTGGTTGATTGACAGCACTGCATTACTACATTTTCCATATGTACACTTATGTAGTTTTAACATTTGTCACTGTGATTGAAAAAGGTCTAAGGACCAACCGACCGGCTTAGCAATAGTTAAACACAGACACACACACACACACACACACACACACACACACACACACACACACACACACACACACACACACACCACACCTTCTTAATGAAACTCAGAAATGTGAGACCTGATCCTGTGATTTCCAACATTTTGAAAAATATACTGCAGTTTAAAAAAAAGGTGACTTCCAAAACTAGTATCTTTAAAGCATGGTTTACTGGGGATCTTCACCTTCTGCACTCTTGTATATGCTTACTTCCAAATTGCTATACCTCAGACTAGGGGATACTCTGAGTTTCTGCAGTGTTATGTTTAGTAATATTATTCCCTACATTCTTAGCAGCAGTTCCACTATTCCAGGGATGGCAGTTGTGGTCCTCAGAATTTCAACAGTTGCCCCTATAAAGTAAGAGATGCAGTAATTGATGATAGATGATGCAATAATCTGCAGCATACTTAGGGCAGGTTCTCCAGTCACTGATACAGCCAGCCAAATGGGTCTGAAATGAGTCATCCTCTGGACTGACTCCCATACCACAAAGTGAGGATGTGGGGCCTACTATTTGTTCTCAAAAAAGGGTAGGTATATAGATGAAGGAGTGGCAAAAAAGAAGTGGCAATGCAGCAACTGTATTGAATTTTATGTGTAGAAGCATACATAATGCATATACGACATCAGTATGCATTGCAGCATGAAGTTAGGCTGCATGGTCGGTCAGAGCCAAGCTCTCAACTCAGATCTCTGGAATCTCCTTGCTACCTGGCTATTATTCAGGTGAAATTAAAAGATTTTCCCTGAGATTCAGAAACAGTGTTGATGTGATTGAGGTCTGCCATCCTATGTTTACTGTGTGCACACAATAAACCCCAAAACCCATTAACAATAAATGGAGCTAGACAACAGTTTATAAGATATCCTTCTCATGGCTACAGACTGGACTGTGGAAAGAGTAAACAGGAGTGTGATGGTACCTCAGGGAAGTACAAGCAACAGCAATGTTTGTTAGTAATGAACACAGCTCAATGGTGCTCTGAGAAATCTTGTGTGCACAGAAGCAGCAAGAAGAACTTATGTGGCAGTCTTGAAAGGCCATGGAACTTCTGTGCTATCTTTTTTGACCAAATTAAAGACATAGAAATGAGAAGATAGGAAAGTAATGAAAAGGGAGAAGCAAGCAGCAGGTAGAAAATAAGTTAAGGATTTATAGAATGACCAGGGTGGAGAAAAAGAGATTTTTTGGAGGGGGTTATGTGCCTATTTTATATATACATAAATTAAGAGAAGGTAAGTTAGGGGCAGTAGTAAGGGAATTAGGATACAGTAAGAGGATTAATGCAGGCAGTAGGGACAAACAAACAAATACAGAAGACAGACAAGACTGACAGGGGAGGTGCTGACATAATAGGGAATAGATAAAACACACAGAGGAAAGACAATGGTGATGGGGAAGATTGGACAACAAACAGGGGCAAGCAGCAAGGAGATGTGATTTGGAAGCTTTAAATGGCCATGAGTGAGGTATGTTTATCTATTTTCAACGAGATTACAAGCTGGAAATGGGAGTATAGGAAATCGATGAAAACAGAAAGTAAGCAGAGGGTAGAACATAAGGTGAAAAACTAAGGAATCGGCAGGATAGAGGCAAGGAAGGTGGAGTAAACACTTTTTTGTGGGACAGGTGCCCATTTTTCATGCATGTAGAAAAGGTAAGTTGGGGAAGGAAGTAATGAAAGGAAGGTGTAGGTAAGAGGGCTAGGGTAGGCAGCAAGTGGAAGGCAGTGAAGACTGGCAGAGGGTGTGGTAATAGCATTGGGGGGAGCACAATGGTAAAGAAGACATGAGACAGAAGAAAGATAATATTGAAGGGAGGAGTGTACGACAGACAATGGTGAGCATAGACAAAAAATGGAGGAAAACACCAGGATGGTGAAAAAGAAGGGGCTCTACTGCTGCTGTCCCAGCCAGCTGCAGTCCAGTAGGAGCTTGCTTACCACCCTGGACACCATCACCATTGGGATCTGTCTCAGGTGATGGAGACTGGGACTTGACTCAATGAGTCAATGGAGGAGGACCACTATGTAGCTGATGAGGAGGATCACTATGTAGCTGATTCAGGCAATTAACATCCTATTGATTATCTTTACCATAATGTCTTCCAGCTGCCAATAGGTGACAAAGTTGTCACCTACACTGCTGTTGCTACAGGTGAGTACACCATTCCCAGTATTTGGTACAACACTACCTGTAGTGGGTGTTGCAGGTAGGTCAGGAGGTGTGGAGGTGATTGTAGCAATCTGGAACCCAGATGTTGTGGGCACTTCTGGTGGTGGGGAAAGTAGTGGCGGTGTTGTTGCTGCTACCACCTGTGGGGTGGCAGCAACAACACCGCCACTACCACCCCCACTACCAGAAGTGGTGGTGTTGTTGCTGCTACCACCTGTGGGGGGGCTAACAGGTCTTGCCTGAGGAATGGATGGAGGTATAGATGAATGGTAGGATAAATGGAGAGAAGCAAACTAATAAAATAAATGTATAAATGTAGTAGAAAGGACAGTCAAAAGAAACTGAAGGAGACAGAAGTACACATACAATAAAAAATGAAGTTGATATATGTTTTTGTGATGATACAGTTACATGTAATACACCTGGATGAACAAAAAAATCACTTCTCAACTTACCAAGGCTGTTAGCATATACAGGTGAGAAGTTCGCTTAATCCTGCAGCCATCATCGCCTGCATTCAGAAAGGTAAAGTATTAACATGCGGAAATATTTGGACAATCTCACATGGGCCTTTACATCAACATACAGTAATGTGATGTCTGAGAAAGGGTTACCACCCATCCCTCTTTGCATATGACAGCCCCAGTTTGGCAGTTGTATTGTGAAAAAAAAAAAAATGGCAAATACCCTGAGATTTTAGGGCAAAAAATATTTTCTAAGTTTTCTTGAATAGTTGCATAAAACAATTATTTTGTATCTGAAACACCTAAACAGGATATGAAATTGCATAAGCAACTCAAATTTTGCAAGAATAAGCGTTTATTTTGGCAAAATGTTAAAGTTCTGCCCTTTGCACTGGCTGTGTGTATGGTTTGTCCTGGCTGCAAAATCTTATGTTTCTACAAAAAGTGTCAAACTTTGGGCATTTGAAAAAGTGCAACCATAGTCTGAGACAAATTTATACATACAAAAATTTCTACTCAGATGTACATTCCATTCCCGGACTGCGGTGGTGGTGCTGCAGTAGCTTTGTCGCCTCACAGTTAGACGTTGCCCGTTCGATTCTCAGTTAGAGCATCTTCTATGTGGCGACATGCGTGAACGGGTGTTCCTTCGTTGAAGGTTGTGCGTTAGGCCCGGCAAGCCAGCACATAAAACTCTACTGCCAATCATTAGCGGACTGGAGTTCCGCTGTGGCGACCCCTAACCAGGAAAAGCCGAAAGATACAAACATGTGCTTCTCTTGCAGAAATGTCCACCAAAAAGAATATGTAGCTTATACCTATTTTTCACTTCTAATTTTGTAGTTACTATAATGAAACAGATACCTAAATTTAAAAATTAAATCAGAAAAGATATGGTGAATCTTGAATCCTCAGGCAATGTGAGAGGACAGCCTTAACATCTTGAGGGGGATATCCAAAATCAGGAATACGTTTTAATTATTGCTCTTATAAACTAAGAAGTTTGTTAAAATAATGGGTTTTGCATTGGCATGCATTTTCTAAAGGACATGAAGTCTGAAACTCAATTGCATGTCATTATTTAGTGACTTCACTCCACTTCAATCCTCAATGATTTGGGAGGAAAACCAAAAATTTTATGGGCAACCAGCCAAAAATATAAAACAAAAATTTGCACAGTTGAGAGTATGATGCACTAATGGACAGCTTATTTGTATGACAGATGGCAGGCTAAGATAATATAGGTAGTGTATTATATTGGTTCACAATGGCATTTTAATGTATGAATAACAGCAGTCCTGTATACCTGTTTATGTTATTAAGAAAGCAGGCAATTATAGTGACTCAATTTCCATGAATATATATGTGGAATTACAAATCTCTGCCTAGAAACAAGCCATCAACTGCACACAAGCAGTGCTGCTGACAGAGACCAAGGCACATGCATAGCACTGAGTACAACTAGTCATACTGTTTAGTAGGTTTTCTCAATGTGAAAATTGAGTGATTCATAAACAGCAATGAGATGAACCCTAATTAGCATAATTGCCCTGCCTAACCAGGTGAATTTGCATGATATACATGCGGGGAAAAGCAGGGAGAACCATTGTGCTATGGAAGAAGTCATAGGGCAGTAATTTCTGAACCTGCAACACTGACACTGAGAGCTATTGTTAAGGCAAAGTAAAGCTCTGCTTGTACAAAGTTAAGTGCTACTTTTTAAAAGTATATTTTGTCAAGTATGGCTGCTTTTAACTGTTATTGTACTTGGCATAATGTGAAATAACTTTGTCGATACTTGTGTTTTGGGAAGATGTATTAAGAGGAGGCCTGCAAGGATAAGGTAATTGTTGGTTTGAAGTATTGTTAAGCATATTGGGAGATCTGTCTGGCATTGTGATACAAGTTTCAATAACAAAATTCTTGTTGTATAGCTAGCAGGTATATTTAATTTGCAAAAGTCATTTTAACCCTGAGAAAAAAAAAAAACAGTCATGTCACCTTGGTCAGTTGCAGTGTTATAGGTATTGCATTGTATTATATTGTATTGTGAAGACATATTTGCTCAGTAAACTTATGTGCCTGACATTAGTCAAAGAGTCTGGATAAAGATAACTGTCAGACACATAAACACCATGCCATATGGCCAAGGGGAAGACTTGTGGTGTAAGGATTTTTCAGGGCCACTCATGAACAAGATGTTAAATTCACTGTTTTCCATATAGAGCAATGTGTAAAAAAAAACAGAGCAAACAGAAACACTCTCATATTTCTCAACCTGCAGATATTGAAAATAGGTACAAAGGCCAATGTAAAGTATTTATTTATTTATTTAGTTACATTTGTTTACCAGGAAAGTCTGACTGGGCCAGAAGCCCATTTTCAGTGGAGGCCTGGAGAGAAATGCTGCACAGAAATATAAGCAAAATACAATAATTAGATATTACAATAGTATATATACAGTAAGATGCGGAGTACACATCATGTAGTTAGTCTATTCAAAGAAGTATTCAATACAGTTTTCTAGTAGATACAGGTTTAAAAAAACACAAACATTTCAGTGAAGATCACTGTGAAAAAAATAAAATTAGTTCTGTGTACATATTAAATAATAGTTATGAACAAATGAGATTTCTTATATATATTTTTTTGAGTAGTAAAAACACTGAGGAGAAGGAGAAAATAGAGTAAGGAGTGGATAGTGTGTTGAGAGAGTTATAGATATCTTGTTAGTCAGGTTTGGCGCAGGAGCAATGCTAGTTCGCCCAGCCAAATATCTGATCATATAATCAGCATAAAACTTGAATGCCAACTAGAAAGTCACAATTCCCACTTCTTGTTGTTATATGGGATACTACTTAGAGACACATGTTTGAAAAACAGAGTGACAAAATGATAGGAATATATAAGCACACATTATGAAGGAGACAGTGGGGGTGGCCACAGTGGTGCAGCAGGTAGCGTTGCCACCTCACAGCAAGAGGTTCTCCAGTTCGATCCTCATCTGGAGTGCCTTCTGTGCAGAGTCTGCATGTCCTCCCTGTAGTTGCGTGGGTTTCCTCCGGGTGCTACGATTTCCTCCCACATCCCAAAGACATGCTGTAGGTGGATTGGACACATTAAATTGTCCCTAGGCATGAGTGTGTGCATGTGCCTTCTGTGGAAGGTTGGGCACCAGGCTGGCAACTCGACACTGTAAAACTCCACTGCCAGTCATGAGTGGACAGTGATCCGCTGTGTCAACCCTTAACCAGGAAAAACCAGAAGAAGAAGATGAAGGAGACAGTGGAAAATCTGCACTCTTTAGCTGTACTGCAAAATTCTTTTACACTTGGTCATTTTATTTCTGCCTCTGAAAAAGTGAGATGTGAGATATAAGATATTTTGTAACTGCCTCCTAACTGAAACTATTTTTGCACATGTACCGGGGTCATTGTACAGGGCACAGCTGGATGAATCCAGACAGTGAAAACATGCCTTCAGCAGCCCACAGTAATGTTCCCTGTTTGTGGTTCTGTATTATTGTATCCCTGGACTGTTAGCATATGTGGATTTATTACGGGTATCACAAGTCAGGGTTCCAGGGCATATCCGTTATCACCAATGAGATGTCCCTGGGGGAAGTCACCTGTCACAAAATATTTGCACAGGTCAAAGGTGTGCTACATGAGGGAGTTGTAATAACTGCCGCGGTGACCTGTAGACATTGTAGATAATACCCTGTGATTAGTGGAGTGATAGCTCCTTCCCATTTCACCTAGTGTGGCTTTTATTTCAATGTGGGTACTTTCTATGGCCCCCAGTACCTTAAGGAAATGGGCTATATCATCAAAATTCCTTTTTGGCTAGGCTTATATAGGCCCTAGGGCCAGTAGCCTAGTACCTACCTATGAACCTATGAAAATCCTGCAGGATGTTGGTCATCTCCTCTGTGGCATGTGAGAACCACATATGTTCTCCCACATGCTGAGCAGCAAGAATGCAGAAGCAGCATAAAACTTCTCTTCTAATCTGATATATTTTTATTCATTTGTAAGATGCCTGGGTACAGCTTGGGTAAGACACAGCATATTTCTGATTAGCATGGGCCATGCATATAGTCAAATCCAGAACCAGAAACCAATTGTGGAAGATAAGAAGAGAAAAGGAAAAAAAGCAAAGAAATAATGTATCACCAAAAACCTGGTACTGGCAAATGTGGATATTGGTGTGTGTGTGTGTGTGTGTGTGTGTGTGTGTGTGTGTGTGTGTGTGTGTGTGGTTGGGGTGTCAGTTTTTGCAATAAAAGAAAATATAATGACTATTGTGAAAAAAAATTATTAGCCAAAAATTAATCCACATATATATTTGAGACTGGATGAATGCTCACAGAAGGAAGTGTAGCTGACCTATACAATAGCGTCATTACATGTAGGGTGTTTATACATATAAACAAAATACTACAAGATAACTTTTTCAATATAGAGATACTACTTTCTGCAAAATGACAATGTGAGTTGTGCAGTTAACCAAGTGAATGCAATGGTATGAATTTAGTTTCAATAGTCAAGGGAGGAATTCTTGAACGTACCAGAATTAAACGGGAATCTAATTTAACCCACAATAAGAACTTTTTACATACAATTAGAGGAACTTATTGAAAACATGTAGGTATGTTTTTCTTGTAAATTTAGAAATGAAAATATAAATGTACAGTAGTACAGAAATTATTCTGTTAAGAAAACTTAGTAATTGGAAATTAGCAATATAATTTGTGCTGTTGTGACGTGCACTTTTTATAAATGACCTGAGATAAGTAGTTTTCTGCAAAGAGAAAAACTTGTGCAATCTAGAAAAATCTGTAAGCAATAATAGGGTATAGCACCTTACAGAATCACAAAATGTCAGGCTGTGTTGGATATGTGAGTACTTTCAATGTCAGTATGAAATGATGCTTAGCATTTGTTGAAAGAGTGGAGTTGTAATAGCGAATGTTTGAATTTTTGCAATTGTATTGTCACAATACTTCCCAAATTACATTTTCTGGTTATTTTGCAGCTACTCACTTTTATCTTTTCTGAAGCCAAGGTTGTGAAATTTGGTACTTGGATCACATTCAGATGTCTCCATTCCTCCTGGATAGTAGCTTTTCTGTATTTTACTAGTCGTGTAGATGTCAGCTGACACTGCAACTGGAATACTGTTCTACCTAGGCTCCTCCAACAAATTAGGGCTTGTTAAAAATGTTTGATTTTTTCATCTGGTCAGTGTGAACAAAATGTTGCATGGATGCTATTATGCTGTATATATGTTTCTCTCTTTATATGTGAACATGTATTTAGTTTATTTTGTTATAGCTGCATTGCAGCTGAAAAGGTTCTATATTAATCAAGTCACTTCTGTCATCTAGTTATTACCCCAGTTATCATTTTCAAGACTTGCCAGTCATTCTGAAGACAAAATCACTGACTAACATCTTCTTTTTCACAACAGAAAGCACCTGTGTGTGATTGCCAACAAAATGAGCTGCATGGCTATTAAATCAAGTGCTGAAACAATGTTTTGGAATCCCCCATGAAAACCTCTTACCAAGCTATCTGTCCTTGTGTTATTCAAGGGTCATACTATAGCAATAACCCACGCCTGGGTGTGGGTAATGCTGGATTTACCCACGGTTGGCATGGTTTGGTCCCGAGGGCTCCGCCCTCGGGACCAAACAAAGCCAACCGTGGGTAAATCCAGCATTACCCACACCCAGAAGTGGGTTATTGCTATTATACAATGACATTATTTAAGAAAAGAAATAATTACTTTTCTTAAATAATGGCATTGTATAATGCCTCTTTGCTGCCCTTCCACAGCTGTCTGGTGTTCCGATGCCTACTCAGTACATCAGAGCTGTGGGCAAAAGCAACGGAGAACGCAAGATCTCCGTTGCTTTTTACTGTCTCGCTATGTTAAATGGGTTTAACATAGCGAGACAGCTTTAAAAGAAGCAACGGAGATCTCCGTTGCTTATTTTAAAGCTGTCTCGCTATGTTAAACTCATTTAACATAGCGAGACAGGTTAAAGCAACGGAGATCGCAAGATCTCCGTTGCTTTACACTGTGTCACTATGTTAAAGGAGTTTAACATAGCGAACAGCTTTAAAAAAAGCAACGGAGATCTGCGTTGCTTTTTTAAACCTGTGTCGCTATGTTAAACTCTTTAACATAGCGAGATTAGTAGTTATACTAACGGAAAAAGTCCGGGCGACCGGACCTTTTTCCGTTAGTATATTGAGGGATTTACAACGGACACGCTGGTTGGGCTGGCCAATCAGCGTGCACGTTTTAGAGGAGGCATTGTATAATAGGAATTCTTCACTTTCTTAATCTGTATGAGGGCAGGTGACATCTCTGCTACCCTTGAGATCTCCAGAACATGGGTATTTCACAGCAGCAGGGCCTTCTGTTTGATGTTCAGTCTGTGGGGCTAGTTATTAGGTGGCATTTATGAGGAAATTGAGTGGCAGTTCATTGCTGGCAAACTAAAGGCAGATGTGGTGAAGAATGGGGTCTGTGACTGCTATGTCCATAAATACTCCAACAGGCCTATAATTATTGTGCTGTACTGCATGCATTTTATACTCTGTGTGTGTGTGTGTGTGTGTGTGTGTGTGTGTGTGTGTGTGTGTGTGTGTGTGTGTGTGTGTGTGTGTGTGTGTGTGTGTGTGTGTGTGTGTGTGTGTGTATATGTTTGTGTCACACAATGAATCTACTTATGCATGTTTCTTATGGGCCGAGTCATGGCTGAAAATGCTCCCCTGCACCAATACACATGTGTGTCTGTCTGTCACTAATATATGCATGTACTTATGGGATTAACACTGTTCAACATGTAGTGTTTTAATGAAACAGTAGCTATGGATTCCATTTCACTGAACATTAAAACTTATATTTTTAAGAGATTGAGATTGCAGAAAATTGGAGGAAAGGAAGGTTGTCATTACCTCCACTCTTTTATGCAATTTCAATTTAGTATATTTAGAGGTAATGGGTAGGGGGGTTGCAGGGGAATGGTGGCTTGTCTTGCTACAAAAAAAAACACTAGTTTTATGTCTTTTTTATATTATTATCTTTGATCTTTGATCATTAAGGATTCAGTGGCTCAGCTTTGTTGCAATTTGATTGAAAGTTTTTTGCGTGTGTGTGTGTGCTTTCAATATACAGATATACAGACATAAATGTGCACGCGCGCACACACACACACACACACACACACACACACACACACACACACACACACACAGACAAATATATATCTATATATATACATATACACATAGGCAAACAAATACAAACATATTCATAGTTAAGTTTTCTTTTTTTGGGAAGCTTAAAAACTGTGGAGGGAATTGAGTCCCATCAGACTCTAAGATCAACAACTGACATCCTCAGCTGCTTATTCCAACCTAAAGTAAATAGGGCAACCGATGAAATTTCTGCAACACTGAGTTTTTTCTTAGCCATCTGACAGAGCTTTAGGGAACAGTTTTTAACACAATGCTGTTATGCAATTTTGATTTATAAAAAAACAAAATAAAGATACATGTCTGAATGACAATATTATATTTTTATTATTAGGTTTTTCATGTATAGG
Source organism: Protopterus annectens (assembly GCF_019279795.1). NCBI lineage: Eukaryota > Metazoa > Chordata > Ceratodontiformes > Protopteridae > Protopterus > Protopterus annectens. The sequence goes on along the minus strand of NC_056746.1, from coordinate 1,051,033,294 downwards.
GAGCTACTAGAACTCTGTAATGACTATAACATTATTGCGTGTCTCATAAAGCAGTTTCCCTTTAAACTTTCTGCTCTGAACATCTGAAGTAATAAAAAAAACTTGGCATGCTTGCATTTGACCTATTTGTCACTACTTACGAATATGTATGTGTTTACGTAAAACACTAATTTGCATCAGTGTTTTTCAACATTTCTGATTAAATATTAACAGGTTTACAAAAGCAGTAATATAAATTGAACTTCTGCATTGATTATGAGAGGTGTTTCCACTTTTGGCTCCTTGTACTTTCATAAAGATGCTTTGTTGTGCAGAGCCCTGGCTTGCAGCCATCTGTCATTATGACATAGGCTTCTGACTAGTAGGTCAATGTAGGACAGGAGCCTTGATATCATGCACCTTGAACACTCATGCAGGGGGCATCCAAGAATAGTGTCCACAATAATGTGGTGATCAAACAGTTGCCCTAGGTAATTTTGTTGCCTTAGGCTCTAATGGCATGTGTCTCAAATTTATTTATTTATTATTTATTTTACATTTGTTTACCGGGATAGTCCGACTGGATACATGTCCATTTTCAGTGGAGGGCCAGGGAAAAAAGCTCCACAAAGACAAACTTACATAGATTACACAGAAGTTAGCAAACAATTATAAAAACAAAAGTGATTATATACAATGGGTTAGTAGTGTTCCCTAGTAGGGACTCACAATTGTCATGGACAGACAATTAAAAGTAAGATACATCAGACTGGAAGCAGAGCTTGGTGATGTAGTTACAAGTTATGATAATTGCAGAATATGCTTTTAGTTTATAACTTAATCAGGGTTGGTACATGGGCATAGCCAATTCACTTTGAGATACTGTTTGAGGTTTTTTTTTAAGAGACTTTTGGAGGATTGTAGGGTTATATAGTTTGGCAATTCCAGGTTTTGCCAATGAAGTTGGCAAACAGGGATTCACCAGCAGAGTTATTAGCTTTGAGGTTTTTTTTTAAGAGACTTTTGGAGGATTGTAGGGTTATATAGTTTGGCAACGAATTCCAGGTTTTGCCAATGAAGTTGGCAAACAGGGATTCACCAGCAGAGTTATTAGCTTTGTGGGTTTGGACCAGTAGTTTATCGGCTGACCATAGGGATCTTAGATTGCTATATGGCTTAATAATATTTTTAAGTGAGAGGGTATCCTCAGGGTGGTACAAAATTTTGTGCGCTATTAAGAGTTGATTGAATTGAATTAAGCTAGGCAGTTCTAGCCACTTTAGTTGTTTAAGGTTCTGGCAGTGGTGGGTTCTATAGGTGGAGCCAGTGGCAAATCTGGCAATATGATTGTAGATATGGGACAGCTTACCTAGTTCGGATTTGTTGAGGTTTGAGAATACAGGTGAGGCATATAAGAGAGTAGAGAGTAGGTGTGATCGGGCAATTGCAGTCCTAGCCAGTGGGGTTAAAAATGTCTTGTTTCTATACAGTGATCCAAGCTTCTTATTGATGGTCTGTATGGTTCTGGTGACCTGTAGGTCAAATTTGAGATTATTGTCTATGATAACCCCTACAGTTTTGTGTGTTTATCTGGGGAAATAGTGGTACCATTGTTAGATGTGACAGAGAATGAAAGTGTGGTGGATCTACTAGTGGGAGAGAAGAGTAGAAGTTTAGTTTTATTGGGGTTCAGAAGTAGGTGTTGATTGGTGAGCCAGTTCTCGATAGTGTTAAATGTATTTTGGGTTAAGATTTGCAAGTCGGATAGGGAGGTGGCTGAGCAGATGAGAGTGGAATCATCTGCATATTGGATGCAGGTGGCTTTAGGGATAGCTGTGTGGAGGTTGTTGATAAAAATAGAGAAGAGCAGTGGACCTAGTATGGACCCTTGAGGGACACCAAGTGTGAGAGGTATCTGGCTGGAGAGTTTGCCCTGCCATAATACCGCCTGCTGTCTACCAGTCAGGTAGGACTGGAACCACTGGATAGCAGGCTTGTTGAGGGAAATAGATTTTAGTGAAAGAATGAGAAGTTCATGGCTGACCATGTCAAAGGCTTTTGATAGGTTAAGAAAGAGGGCAGAGGTTAGCCTATTGTCATTCCTGTTTTGGTTTATGGCATAGTAAAGGAAAGGAGGGCTGAGGTGGTGCTGTGGTATGGCCTGAAACCATGCTGGGAGTCGGATAGTTAGTTATTCTGTGAAATGTATTGCATTAGTTGCTTGTGTACATATTTCTCCATTATTTTGGCTAGTGGGGAAAGAATGGCAATGGGTCTATAGTTGGATATGTCTGAGGAGCTACCACCTTTATGGAGTGGGATGGCGTGAGATATTTTCCAGAGTGAGGGGATAGCATTTTTGGATAAGGTTCTGTCGATGAGGATAGATATGGGATATACAATGGCATCTGCAGCTATTTGCGGGTACTCTGCAGGGAGGAGATCAGCAGCGGGGGTGGTAGGTTTTAGATTTTTTAGAAGTGTTTTGATAAAACTAGTGGATATTGGTTGGAAGCCAAATTCCGGGTGATTATTAGGTAGATTAGGCATGTGGTTTAAGTTAGAGGGGGTTAGTTGATTTGCTAGGGATTGCATTGTTTCAGTTAAAAAGTTATTAAATGCGCTAGCTATTGTCTCTGTGGAGCTATGGGTGTAGTTAGCGGGGGTTGGGGTGGTGGAGTGACCTGGACAAAGTAGTTGATTTAAGCCTGCCCAGAACTTTTGAGGTTTGTTGTGGTGTTTTTGTAGGAGATTTTGGTAGAAGCTTTTTTTATCCAGTACAATAGATTTTTTTGTATCATTCCCGAGTTGACGATATTTTAGATGGTCAAGTGGGGCTTTGGTTGTTTTCCAGCTGGCCCAGGCTCTGTTTCTAGTTTTGATTTTTGCTTTGGTATCTTTTGTGAGCCATGGTGCTGTATTTGATCTAGAATTTATTGTACGTGCTGGAGCATGGGAATCAAGGATACTTAGGAATTTAGTGATAAAGTGATCTATGGCCTCCTCTAATGTTAGATTTTTTTAGTTTTGACCAGTCAACTGCTTTTTTTAATGTTCAGAAACGACGAAAATAAAAGACAGTTGCCTGTCACCATGGAACCCAGACAGTGGAATGATACAAGCTACTATCCCTATTACATTATAACCCAAGTTATAATATAGTCACAACAAAAAGCTGAAAAAGGAATTCTACCACAAGCAACTAGAATAAATAAGTTGAGCACTTTATTTCTTTTTTAATGAATGAACAAGAACTTCTTGAGAGTGTGTGTGTGTGTGTGTGTGTGTGTGTGTGTGTGTGTGTGTGTGTGTGTGTGTGTGTGTGTGTGTGTGTGTATATATATATATATATATATATATATATATATATATATATGGATCCCTATCATATGATAGAAATCTCATTTGACTGAAACTCATTAGACTGAGACCATAAGACTGAAATTTCAAAACATTTCAAGACTGAAAAGTCACTTGACTGAAACCCATAAGACTGAAACCCATAATGCTCAATTTCAACATACTAAATTTTAAACTGTACCATATAAAACCAGACTAGGTGGGGTGCCTACGCCAACCCACACCCCCCAATGTTACCCCCCTTAACTATATATACTAACTCCAGGGTTTCACTACAGTGGGGAAAAAGGGATAGTGGTGGCAGCATGTAGACTACTGTAAGGTACGTGAAAGGTATATGCCCTTTTCCCCACTGTAGTGCAATCCTGGAGTTAGTATATATAGTTAGGGGGGTGTGAGGGTGATAACCCCCCACACTGGGAGTGTGGGGGCATAGCCCCCCACCTAGTCTGGTTTCATATGGTCCAGTTTACAATTTAATATGTTGAAATTCAGTATTATGGGTTTCAGTCAAGTTTCAGTCAAATGAGGTTTCTATCATATGGTAGGGTTCCATTATATATATATATATATATATATATATATATATATATATATATATATATATATACACACACACACACACACATAGTTAATTGTATTGTGGCTTATAGTCAGTGAAGTCCCCTGGAAATCTTATGAAAAATAATAGGCACAACATTCAGTGTCCCAGGTGCACCTTACTGTGTGCAGAGATTCAGGTATTCACCACCTTCTCTTCCTCCTCACACCAAATCTCCCAGATTAGCAATAATATAATTTACCTATAAATATTCTACTGATAGGTGGTTTTGTGGAAATAAACCCAAGTCCTATCTACCTGCAATATTTTGCTAAGATTCGTACTCCCCAATCAAGAACAGGCAATTAAAAACTACTCTCCTCAAGACAGGAGGCATAATTACCAACTAGAACAACAAGATTCATTTATTTCATCAGCTAACCTTGATATATATATATATATATATATATATATATATATATATATATATATATATATAAAATATACATATATATTTAGTTGGTGTTCCAGAATCATGGATGAAAACTGACCCAACCAACCTTAGCCAGCACTTTCCCAGATAAAACTGTTCCTTTAATACTAGAACGGGTACTAGAGTAGGTATAGGAAGATGTTTCTTCTCACAGTATTAATACTTCCCTCTAAGGACAAAACAGATCTCTAAATGATTATGACTCCCAACTGCAAGCATTGAATATACATATTGTCAAATACACTATTATTTTTTGCGATGTTAATCTTAAAGATTATTGCTACACTTTTCATTGCATGTGCAAATAAACCCATAATGATGAGGGATCAGGTAATCTCCTTACCATGTGTAATACTGAAGTATACAGTGTTTGATGCAAAAGGTGTGTTACTCTTACATTTGATTTTGTTGTTAAACACATCCCCTGGAAATATTTCTGGAAGTTGAAAACTCCTGCTATTATATCCTAAGTGAACGAACCCACAAAGCCTCACTTCCTAAATGAGTATAAAAACTACTGTATTTACATACTAATTGCAGCAACATGAGAGTCTTTTTCCCCTAGTAAAACAAGATGTCATCTATGTGTTGCTGGTGGAATATCCTACACTGAAAATTAAAATAATAATTGACAATTTATTTGGAAAATAAAAATACAAGAAAGTAGCTACTCTTCTAAAAAAGCTCATTGTTTTTACTTAACTAGAATGCTTTGCAGGTGTACACATAAATGTATAGAAAAGGAAACAAACCATATTAACTCTTTTTCCATTTATATACATTATATATTACATAGTTTTCTTTCTTTATACAACTGCCATTCAACCTCATTACATAAGTTGCTCAATTCCTGCCTCCCCTTAAACCTCAATCCTCCCTCTCCTTCTCCTGAACATTATTCTGCAGGTGTTATTCCCACAAATTCTATGTATGTCTATGGAATTTGCTACTTCCCTTTTCTAAAGATCCAAAGTCCAGTTCTTTTATATCTTTTACAATATTCAACACTTCAGATATGGTTGGTTTAGATTTTGACTTCCATTTTCCAGTAATTGCTTTTGGTAGACAAAAGAATCAAAGTTAATAAGTAAGGCCTTAGTATGTTTAAACAATTCAGTTCCTGTGTCTCAGCACAAAGGAATTATTTCTTTGGTTACACCATTTGCATCCAAAATATTTCTGACAGAGTAATCTTTAGGGAATTTTTTAAATCTGCCAACTCATTACAATCTCAAAATAATGTTCCCAGTTACAAAAAAAAAAACAAAATCAGATACCTCTTTCTTCCCCAACAAACCTCCAACATTTTCACTTCCAAGACAAAAAAAATAAATAAATAAATAAACCTTCTGGATCGTTTTGCATAGCTGAGAGAGATAGAGTTGTCCTCCCATTGTTCCTGTGTAAACTGTCTTTCTAGTCTCTCTTCACAATCTTTTCTAACCATGTCTGACTGATTCCTATAGTTATTATGCAATACTTTATATGCCCTAATAATTATCACATTTTAACAACAGCTTCTGTTCCAGATTTATTACATTTTGAGATAGTGTGGTGGCGGTGCTCCCTAATGTTTATCAGGTTGACGTATCAAGGAATCTTATTCTCTGAAGTCTGAAATGTGGGTGTCTATATTAGATCGTTGAAATCTTCTTTCATCGACTGCATATTCATCTACCCCTATTCATTGAAACTAACTTCAGCGAACATCAACATTTTTTACAGGGCAAGTAAGTAATTGGCCACTACCCCACCAAAACACACATTGCACTAAATCAAACCCACCCAAGTGGAGGGCTTCTCCCCCCACACCCCTCCCCTAACTATATATACCAACTCTGAGATCACACTACGGTGGGGAAAAGGGCAAAGTTGTGGTGTTGGCCAATTGGTTACTTACCCTGTAAAAATATTGATGTTTGCTGAAGTTAGTTTTGATGGATGGGGTCAGTGAATATGTCATCGATGAAAGAAGATTTCTATGACCTAATGCAGACGTGAAATGTGATTGTCCTTTATGTAAAGTAAAATTAAAGTACTGGGAGTGCACATTCCAAACAATTATGGCTTTCCTAGCCTCAGGTGTTAGCAAGCTCAAGATAATTAGATCTAATGACATAGAAAAACTGATAGACCAGATCCCTTCCTAGGCTCCTATGGGAGCAAATGGCCTACATCATTGATTTGCCCTGCTTTGCAAAGAATATATCATTCCATCACCACACCCAGACACCTCTACAACCTCAGCTTTACTAAGACACTATTCCAGCAGAATGATAGGAGGCCAAAGTCAAACCAGTCCTGAAAGCTTGCCAAACTCTATAACATAAAAACTTTAGAGCAATATCCATGCAGCCAACAATAGGAACTTTTTTTTTTGACAAGTTAGTGTTTGCTTAAATCACTGACTGTACTAACAATACAATACAATAAAGAGTCATCTCATATCAGGAACCAGGTTTTGGTTCTGTAGGGGCACTATACTACCTCTTTACCCTTTCACTGATAATGCCCTTCAAAATACAGATAAAGCCTCTTGACTGGAACAATATTAATTGATCTTGCCTAGACATTTAAACTGGTAAAACCTTGTTCCTGCTGAAATGGCAAATTAGAGCAAACATTAATGCTGTCACTCTCCTGTGGTCTAATGGCTTTCCAAACAGCAGATACTTTTAAAGTACAAATTAGTTTGTCTATTTTTCTATCCTCTCCACTTCTCAAGGGTGGTCTCAGAAGGATCAGTGTTATCCCGTGCATTATTCTATATGCCTATCAACACACTTCCTGCAGATGTCACATATACTCCATTCATTCTGTATGCATATTACATGGTCCTATCTCTATAGGTAATGTCTCTCAGTCTGCCATCCAAAACAAGCTAGAAGAGGATTTCCCTCAACTCTCCAGTTATTTTCAGCAAGATAGTCTCATTCTGATTACCATGAAATCCAAACCTACAGTGTCATTAGTCCCACAACAATATGAAATACTTTGCAATAGCCAAGATCACTTCTTCTCCCTTCAGGAAAAATGGTCATTGGTAAAGATGTCCCCCTCTCCCACCTGGAATCTGACATATCCATTACTGCATCCACAAAGAACCTGTCATCTCTGCTGACCACTTCCAACATTATTTGCTGATACAGCAAATATGGCCTCCCTAAAGGAGCATCATAGCTCAGTTCTAGATAAAGAAACATGGCCTAACTAAATGGGCCACCACATATAACTAAACAAACTTCACAGCATGGACAACATTTTTCCATTCTTGCCACCCACATATGGAAATCATTATCAGCAAGCAAACTGGGCCTAACTCCCTCTTCTTTAACTTCCTTATCCACCTCAAAAAAGCATTGTTTAAGGCATCTACATGTAAAAATCTTTGGAGTGTCAATATCATATAAAAAAGGAATGCTCCTAATACTTTTTAAACCTTTTATTAATTGTCATAACTTAAGAAAATGATGTCCAGAGAAAAAGGAAATCAACAAATCATACAATTATTTACCTTACATATAATGTATTATGGACACCATAACATATCAAGATTAATGTCTCTTATTATCTGTTTTTGTCTAATAAAAAATCTAGTCTAGACCACTATTTTTATACAATGTGGTGGCAAGATCAGTGAAGTCACTGAATAGTGGAGGCTGTTCATTTTTCCATTTTCTAGTAATATTCTTTCTGGCAACTGCCAGTACTCCTGCAAAAGTTGTTATATGGTCTTTTTTGATGCTGTCAGGGATAGATACATTCATCAGAATTGTTGATCTTGTTAACAATTAGTTTTCAAACTACAATGACTTGACAGAACTTCTACTTTAAACCAGTAGTTTTGCATTATCTCACACTCATAAAAAAGATGTATCCAATCCACTTTATCTCTTTTTTACACCTCCAAAAAGTGTTGTCAGGACCATTACTTTTTAAATTTTATATGAAGTAATGAAAATTCTGTGCAATATTTCCAGGTAGATGTTTTCAAGTATATGTTAGAAGATGTAAGACTTACTAATTTCCAAACCAAATTTCTATTTTTTTCTTCTTTCACTTCAACCAAATTATGCTTTTAAAAAATCCAGGTAGTTTATTTTTGTATCATTATGATTATCCATAATCATTTTATACAATCTTGGCACAATACTTACTGTAACCCCTAAACATTTTCATACTGGAACTCTTATGCAATTTCTGCCACCTTGAAGAAAAATTAGAAAAATGTGATACAGTTCAACTTACTTCAACTTTCCAGGATCAAAGTCTGGATTGGTTAATCAGAGAAAAAAACATTTTACATAACAAATCTCATAGAAATGAGTGAGGTTTTACTTGCTTTCAGAATATAATCTTCTTTAAATTGATGAATTTTCAAGTGATCTACAAAAGATGCAGCCAATGTACTTGAATTTACTGAGGTGCACACTTTCTCACCTACACATTTCACTAGGGCATACCTGTTTACCAACTCTTGAATAAAGTATCATTCCAATGAAGTAAAATTTTGCTTGTGTAATGAATTGTTTAAATTTATCAAACACATAACTACAACGTCTTTACTATTTATTTTGTCAAGAGAGACAAGCCCCACTATAGTCCCAGATATGTATAACTTTGCCCCAAACCACTCAGACTTATTTATTACAGCTCTGGAAATGTGAAGTTTTGGGAAAGAGGAGATGCTTGAAATTCTCTCTTCTGAGTTTGTAATCTCAAAGTTGTTATAAATATTAAACTGTATGTATGAGGGAAGGGTAAAGCCTTCCACATCAGGGGTCTGAGTAGGCTTCAAATACAAAATTGTTTGTTAAAAGTTTATAATTTGATGGTATTCAAAGTTATTTATTTAAGATTTGCTGACCAGGAAAGTCTGACTAGGACAGAGCTTATTTTCAGTGGAGGCCCAGGGATTAACACTCCACATGCATGTCTTTGGAATGTGGGAGGAAACCGGAGTAGCTAGAGGAAACCCACGCATCCAGGGAAGAATCGAAGCAGAGAATCTATTGCTGTGAGGTGACAAATGATCCATAAGATGAAGTAAGCTGACAGTCCATTTTGAGTGGTGTACATTTTGCTGGACTCCTATTTCATATGTGGTCAAGAAAACGTGCTCTTGTAAAATACATTTCAATAAATTCAAATAGTTGCTTTTTATAACTATAAATATAAAAATAAAGAACTCTGAATGTATACCATACCTTACCACTGACTATCCTGGATTGAGGGCTACATTATACATAGATGGCCTTTTGCTTGCTAGAATAAATAGCTCCACAGTTAGTCAGGAAACCTTGCAATTTGATATTTACAATCTCAGGACCTGGTGTTCATCTAAAATTCCCAGATTAATTCCACCAAAACCTAGTACATACTCCTTCAATTCTTTATCATCTCTGATGTGCTCGTTATGTATTTCTCACCAGCTCTGTGGGGCAAATAATTAATTACATAACAGAATTTAAATATCTTGACATTGTCTTGACATCTGGTTATAACTCTAACATTTCTTTAACTCATTTCACTAAATGAATAACCCAGATATTTTGTATTTAACTCAAACTTGCCTATAGAGCAACACAAGTCTTCATTCCAGAACCAAGGGACATGTGTTCAACTGTTTTAGAAACAAACAAACAAAAACTTATGTCTATATTACAGTAGGTCCTTACCTTTTGTCCTGTTGGTAATAACTGAAAAAAATCATGTTAATTATTTATGTATTTTATGATCTGGCAACTCATCTTCTCAGCCACCTAAGCCACCACTATTTGATTCTTAATCAAGTCAGCTTGTTAAGCCTAAAGGATCTAATTTCTTTCCTATTATTTTTGCTCACAAAGCTGTCTTTGAGGATTATTTCTCCCACTTTCCTACACTCTTATGTCTAAAGAACGTGAAGCTATTGTACTTTCCAGACACTTGGAAACCAGCTACTACTACGGGAACATTTACAAGGTAGTATAATGAATGTGGGACAACCCCCTCCCCATTACTACACTTAGGACTATCCTGGAACAATATGATTTTAAGAATAAACCAAAAGAATACTCTAAGGAGGGATTCAGTAATCCTCCGTGTAGGATGAACGAAGTCCTACTCAGAGACTGCCATCTAAGAGTTAGACGTCAGCGCAACATGCATATGCATGAGGGCGCTCTGACTCAACTCCCAGGCTAACACGGAGTGTGTAGGAGTGCAGGGGGCATGTCAGACTGCCGAGCAGTCCAAACATCCACACCCCTGCAAGTGCCTAACTCTGCAAATGTCAGGAGATATGAGCGAGTACGCTCAAATGTGTATACCCCCAACACTACACTCCCCCCACATTAAAATGCCCTGTACAAATGAAATAAAATGTAAAACATTTTTTTTTTATTATTCCCGATATAGCTGCCCATATTTGCGCATGTGCGCGCGGGTGTGCCTATTGCTTAGCTGCAGTTAACAGTTTAGACATCAAAGAGGATAATAAACCACTTATATGCAAATTAAGCCAAATAGCAATAGTGTAGTGGTAGAGCCTTTGCACAAAGAGGAGGCATTCCCGGTTTGAGTCCCACCACTTCCCTCTCCTTTTTCTGTAGGAAATCCATGCATAAAAATAATTCCTGACATATACCTTTTAAATTATATTAAAATGCATCAAAATGGCCTATGTAGTGGTGAGCGATATTTTAAATATATATAAGAAAGTGAAACTGTCATGCATAATGAATGCATAAGTAACCTATCTTAAGCAATGTGAAGCACTGCTAAGCAACGTTTATCAGTAGTAAGCACATTTAAGAATAATTGCCCATAGCTAAGCACTGGTTTAACTAGCGCAATAGCTTTACGCGGAGCTGCGCATCGCGCCAACTAGGGCAGACCAAACATGTTTGCGCGGAGGTGCACACCGCGCTAACTAGCGCAATGTCAGGCAACGTAGGGCAATGTCAGGCAACATAGAGCAACGTAGAGCAATGTTGGGCAAAGCTGAGCAAAGTCAGCTAAACACACCACACCCCCTACTGGTCAGGCCAGTAGTGAAATAAAAAAGCAATGACAGGTCTCGAACCCGGGATCGTGTACACCATAATCACAGTGCTAATCCACTAAGCCATGACAGCATTTTATGTTCATGGACTGTCAACACACATATACATATGAATCAAAGTTTACCTAGTGCTAAGCAGGTGTGCACTCAGTTGAGAACTTTCAAATCCGGCCAATCACAAATAAGTACGGGAAATGAGGCATATTTAAGCTCCATAGGCAGGAATACTCACCATAACTGGTTGCAGCTCCCATCTGCAGGCAGCAATGGCTGGTGTCAGAGAGGGCTCTTGCTTCTGAGCGCAATGGTGGAGCATTGAGGTGTCAAAACTGATGGTTTGGCTCCTCGTCCATCGTCATGATGCTAGACTCCTGCAGGGCCAGTTCCAGGGCACGGAATACAAAGCGAAGGCCTGGAACTGTCTCACACATGAACTCACTAGTGCCACAGGCATCCCTCGGACTGGTGAGCAGGTTAGACATCACCATGCAGACCTGAAGAGATGCAAGCAGGATCTACTGAACCAATGGATACAGGAGGCCCGTGGGATGCAAAATGCCCCACTATTGAGTAGGTAGCCATGGACTGAAGTATGTACAAATTGCTAGTGTAGTAGATAGTATGGATAGGTATATGTCTCAATATCACTTCATTTACTTCACAGCTGCAGGTGTTCGTGCTGCGAATCTGCAAGCCTATGCAGATAGGCTGTGCCACCAGGCAGGTTAGTAATTTGCCTGTATGTACTGTTTTATAAAATAAGTGAGAGAGCCTGGCTAAAAGTCTCAGCCCAATAATAAAGGTATAATAAGGGTTGAATAACCTATCTGTATGAACTGTTATGTAAAATAAGTGAGAGCGCCTGAAAAAGAATGTTGTAACCCATTAATAAAGGTATAATAAGTCCTGAATTATTTCTCTGCATGTATTGTTATATAGAATAAGTGAGAGAGCCAGAAAAAGAGTGTTGTAAACCATAAATTAAGGTATAATACATCCTGAATAAGATGTATGCATGCACTGTAATAACAAGTAAATGAGAGAGCCACTAGAAAAGTGTGTAATTTAATTAATAAAGGTATAACACCTGTAGTGTGTCTGTGTCACCTTTGAAATGTAGATGTACTCTTGCAGTATAGAAATAGTAGTGTTGTATTAAGCGCTGTCAACCCACACTTGGGTAGGCCCATAGAAAGAGTACGAAGGGAGTGCCAGTATCTCTTAAGCATATATACAGTCCTCAACTGTAGTTTCAAGCCTGGCATGTATAGGTAAATCTGGCACATGAGTAGCTTGTAATTGTGTGCACTGGAAATGTCAGTGTGCTGCAAAAAATGTAGGGGGCTGTTAAAATTTAACTGGTAATGTCACCTGAACACATCCAGATATGTAGACATATGAATATAAATAAAATATATAAATATGTAGCAGTAACATCTGCATCCTGGACAGTTTGTATATTAGATACAGGTCAGGTACATAATGAACTAGCAAAACACACCCCACAATGTACTGGACATTGCCCAGTGTAATAATACATGTAGGGGATATATACCTGTAGTCAATAGGAATGTAGTGTAAACTATGAGTTAATATAAGTTGTTAATGGAGGTATCTTTTTACACCCTACTGTATGCGCACAAATAATGCAATTCCACACCTCAATGGGTATGTGTAATCTCAAAACATTTGTTGGGACATATGTCCAATTGGTTTATAAATATCTGCATAACTTTGATGCATGTGCCCTGTTCAAACACCACAGTCTTGGTGGCCTGTTGCCACCAATCATTCCTGCATGCTGTTGATGCTATTGGAATGTCCACTGTCGTTCAATATATGCATGTGTTATGCTTGCTGTTCAACTGTTAGAACTCTGGTGTGTTGGGCTAATGGGAATATTACTGCATGCTGTTACAACTAATTTGGAATGCTGTTGGCTATGTTGTCATTAAATACACCTAAACACAGAAAGTATGGGAAGGCCGGTCCCAGTGGACCCACCTGTCCCACCTCAGCTGGCAATTGCACCTGGCACCAGCAGGTCTGGTGCCCAGCCCGGGACCTCCTCCTCCATTGGTCCTGTGCCACCTGGCTCGCCCCCCCCATGCAAGCTTGGCCAGAGGAGGGCCACCTGTCACCCTCTGAAGGGTCTGGGCTGTAGTGTGTAGGGAGATCGAGGGTTCAGTCGCTGATCCCCTACGCCAGCTCAAGGCACGAGTGGCACGACTCACGGGTGAGCCTGCCCCTCCTATGCAGCCCCCAGCACTCCAGGCTGTGAAGGTGCAGTGGTGACTGCCCATGGGTGGGGATCTCAGTTCCACTGTTACCATCTGTGGGCTCATGGGCTTGCGATTTCCAAACATCCTTCCCTGTCAATTGTGTTCACCCACCCCATGTGTCATATTCCGCCCCTGTATGCATCTTGTTTGTCTTGTCTGTTTACCTCCCCAACCTACCTCACACAACATACCTACTTCATCTACCTCACATTCCACTCTCACCTGAAAAAAAAAAATGGGCAATCTGCTCCCACAAAAAAATTACGCCCCATGCATAGCTGCCCATTTTACACAAATGTCCACTGGACACAGACACTGAAATTCAATTGGCAGTGCAACATACTTCATTGTCCTCACCCCTCTCTCAGGAGTGGGAGGTTTCAAAATTCCCTCCAAATTACTAGTATATGCACAGCTGTTGCTGTTAAAGAAAGGGGCAGCTATGGACCTTCCCTACACCTGTCCTGCACATCCCGAGCTGTTTTCCCTACTGTCTTTTCCTCTTTGTGCCCCTTTTTCACCACTTTCCTATCTCCCCATTTTCTTTTCTTTCAAAGAAATGAGCGCAAGGGTTAGCGGGAGTAAGCACTTGTAAGCAGTAGTAAGCACGTTTAAGTGAGTGTGCGCATGTGTGTGCTCAACTAAGTATTGCTAAGCGTCACGCAAACCCACTTACAACTGCTTAAAAGTGCCTTAGCCACCCTGCATATGAGGGGCCTTGTTCTGCTCAGCAGCAAAATAAAACACCACTGTCAGTCTCAAACCCCAGACCTTGGACACACTAGACTGCATGAAGTATCACTAGGCCACAGTAGATATACAGCAAGATGTTGCTGAAATATATATATATCATGCATCAGAATGTGTGAATATAAAGGAAAGGTAGGAATGCCATAACACAAAACCTGTTCTGTGGAACTATACCAGCAGTTGTTGTGGAATTGCATTACATGACTGTGATAACGGAACCAGACATTCTAGCAGTAAATACTGTTACAGCAGCACTTCACAACCCCCACACAGTATCATAGCAGGACAATCCCCACACAAATGTATGAAATACCAGTGTGTTCAAGGTAGAGCAAGGATGTAGGTAGGCATACTCAGTACTGGAATTGTCCAGTTTCATGAGCATCCCGTGATAATGTCAACAAAATAAAAAGCACAAACAGTGCAGAAGTGAGTACATTAATATCCACAGTATAGCTGTTACCCAACAGTTCATGTGTCAAATGGAATCATCTCAATAACTACATATGTATGGCAGCTAATTGTAGATGTTGTAAAGAAACTCCATACTCCCATGTATCTCGTGTTAGCATTTCTAGGGGTGAGTACAATTTTGCACTGTCAACTGTGTACTGGAAGAGGCAACATTCAGGTCTGAGTACAACATACAAATAACTGGCTGCACCCTTAGCAACAGTTAGAAGAAGTATACCAACCTTCTGACTTACACAAAGGTGTCCACAGCAAACAAGCATGGTCCCCACTCTGGAATTCTGAAAGGGCTACGCCTACCTGACCTAGCAATTTATAGCACGGGGTTGCTATGACAGTGAGTACTGCAAGTACCACACAGCAGGCTGCATGCAATTGCCAAATGATGGCCACCAGTTGGTACAGAGGCCATCAAATGCACATGTGCAGATACCTATAAAAGCAGTCTGTACTTGCTGTCCACACATGCAATCATTCCATTGCAGGTACGGAGGGAGAGAGAGAGAGAGCAAAAAAAAAAAAAAAAAAGAAAAGGTGATGTAAAGTTGTAAAGTAAAGAAATATAACAAAAGAAATACATTGAAAAGAAATCAGTATACTGACAAAATAAATTATATTGAAAACATGTATTGAATAGAAACTATATTGAAAAAAACCCATTGAAATAAAATATATTGAAAAAAGATTTGAAAGAAAAATATATTGAAAAAGAAATATATTGAAAAAAATATATATTGAAAGAAAATATTTAGAAAAGTTAAATATATTGAAAATAAAAATATAGAAAATCAATATATACTGAAATAAAAATCTATAAAAAAATTCCTGAACAGTAAAGGAGGTATTGAAACCAACACCTATACTGGGAAAAAAAGTTTACCAGATATACGAACACGTACAAAGGAAAGGTATGTAACAGCTATGTATTTACTGGAATGTAGTAGATGTTTATGAAGAGTACTCTATATAGTTTGAATCATCCGTATGTGGTAGCAGTACGTATCGATGCACAGATGGCCTGCATAACCACTGGCATGGGGAAACGAGCGTGTTGCTGTGTGTAGTGGGATGTGACAGTGACATATGTAGTCCAGAATTAAATGTCAAACATCTGATCCATGTTATCTGTGTTCTGTACAGTAGTGTGCACAAAGTCTGTTTGGGGTAGTAGCCCATACGGTTATGCAAACATGGATGTGACAGAGTAACAAATGCATGATAGTCATATTAATGTGTATCTTAGCATTGGCAACAGCTGTACCAGGCTAGTATGCTAATTCAGCATCAGCAGCTATGTATACACCCTCTGATATTACTGTGTGCTCACATGTGACACCTGTTCATGTTGCAGCAAGGCCCAACAGGTCAGCCATGAGGTACATGCACTTACAACAGTGTGGTCCTTGTGTGTGTATGGCACACACATACAGAGAAATCTGTCCATGTCAGATATATTAGCATTTGTACATGTGCATTGAGCAAGGGACATACTGCAACTGTTTGTGAAGGGTGGATATATATATATATATATATATATATATATATATATATATATATATATATATAGATATATATGTTGTTGAAGGTTGTTATGTGCATATTTCTATGTAGGTTGTAGTGTGTGGCAGACCAGACAGCATACAGTGATGGTAAATGACATGTGGTGGTGAAATGCTGTGGGTATGATTCATCAGGTTTGCAGTGTTGCAGCCAGTGAGGCTTGCTAAAGCTACATGGGCTGAGAACACCTTAAACACATTCTGCACAACACTGTGCAATGTTATGACATAACTGTATACGTCACAACCTTCCCATACTTGATATACCCAGCATGACAGGTGGACTGTATATGTGCCTATATGTATAGCTATATGTACAGCAATGGATGTTCATATGTATGTGTGTATATAGATATATTTATAAATATATATATATATATATATATATATATATATATATATATATATACAGAGAGAGAGAGAGAGGGTCATAATTACTGCAACAGATGTCTGGTGACAAAGCCATGGACCCAAGCTCAATGTTGACACTGCATTGGCATCCCTCCTTGCAAAGACTCAGTACCCATGAACTACCACATAGGTGGCAGTCTACTCAACACCGAAGGTGTGATAAGAGACCATGGGACACAGGTGGATATTAGTCTCCCCTTCGATAGTCACAGTGCCACACTAGTCATGTAATCTGACTACGTGGCACATGTCATCACAAAAGGTGTGTCATCCAGGGAAAAATAGGTCAGTGTTCCTCTCTACTCCACACACATAAGACCTAGTATAGAGTACAATGCCCCATGTGGTATGTACCTCACAAGACATCTACAGCAAGTGGAAAGGACACAGACATACCTCACAAATAGTGATACTGGCAAAAAAACAGATGCCCTATGCAGACCGTCCCACAGACCCACAACTACACTGTGTTGCATACCGCCTACCCAGAGGTGACCTCTGACTGACATACTAAGCTATGTCAAACCCAGATCTGTTGGACATGCTCCACGTAAACAGATCACAATCTGTATGAGCCACACGCTCTTGGGATCCAAACCCTTTGACCACAATAAACAGCACATGCTGGAGGGATAGATTCCTATCTCAGAGACATCCCATACTCTGGAATTAACCAACTATCCATAGCAAACAAAACTCCTAATTACCAGTTGTCATAAATAATCCTGGAGACTGTATGGGAGATAGTGAATACACCTAGGCAATCACCTCAGTGTCTCTGCTTGACTGGGCCACGAGAAATGTAAATACCTGTGTGTCAGAGGCCAGGGTAGCATATGGCTAGAGTTCTATAGGCCCTAGGGCCAATAGCCTCTTACCTACCTATGAAGTGATACACACCCACATGTACTTGTCGCAATAATCGATATGTGAGGTGACTGAGTGTGATGGTGAATGTGTTTGGTGAATGTATCAGAGTTTGGTATATGTGTGATAGCTTAGTGGGAAACTGTTTCAGTCATGGTATTATGTGTCCTAGCTGTGATCCCAGCAAAAGATGTGTATGCAATTGTTAGGCAGAAAAAGCAGCATGCCATACGGTCTGACGTAGTCCCTTGTTGTCGACTGGGGTGTCCCACTGTAGGCTAAAGCAGTACATGTATGCTTATTGGGCATTACTGCTGGTGAATCCATCTTCTGTATGAACTGTAGTGCTACCTGAAGCTGTATGCCTAAACAGCACAGTATGGTGTACATGCACATTTATTGGAACCACTGTTATGTGTGTTCCCTGTATACCTCACAGATTACATACCTCAGGCATAAGGTCTGGTAACTACTGACACACAGTACTGTAAGGTACACAGGTAAAGATCACCTGGGTTGCCATACCTTTGTGTCTGTTATGTATGTCTGCTGTGTGTGTGGGTATGCCTGTACCATGGCCTCGGTCATATGTGTGTTACAGGATATAACTGCGTATCTAGCAACATGTATAGTCTAGTACAGCGGTATGCCACCTATATTAATGAATGTGAACATATGTTAGGCAGGGGTCCACCATCAATGACTAGTGTGGTATACTGGTAATACTGTCAGTGGACTTTACATTCATTGCAATGGATTACATATTTCATGATGCATTAGCATGATATATACCTCCTGTGGCTAAGTGGTGCATTGTGTCACATACAGTGTGCCATGTACTGTTGTATAGTCTTGCATGCTGTTATAACTTTGTTGCTGTGCAAAACATGGTTTGATATATAGAGTGTGCCAGGCACTGTGCGGCATCTGTGTGTTGAGAACTGATATGTGGTATTGAAAGTGTTTATCTTCTGACAGCCAATAGGTTGCTATATATGGCAGTTAATTTATATCTGTACTTTAGAATGTCATGTGTGCCACATGACTTGCTCAAACATATTATTTATTTGTCTTCCAGGGTAATGTCCCACCATCGTAACCCGGCATATAGCACATCCGAGGAGGAAGTCATCACAGCGAGCCTGGTGCAGCACTATGCGCTGCTGTTCTCCAGAACCAGTCAGGACCAGCATGAGCGAGCTGCACTGTGACAAGATCTTGTCCGTAGGGTAAATGACATAGGCATGCATAACCAGACATATGAGCAGGTACATCATCACTGCAGTGATTTAATTAGACATGTCCGGCAGTGTGCATCTGATATCCACAGACAACAGCTTGCCACAGGTGGCGGGTAGCCATCCATCCCCCACTTACCAGAGTGGAGGAGCTGCTCCTGAGCCAGATGGCTCCTGGCCAACAACAACCACAGCAGTTAACATGTATCATCATGGAGGCCGGAGCCACCCAGCAAGTTGACATGGAGCATGCAGGTAACATGGCATAGCTGTAGAATACTGTTACCTCTATTGGTAGAGCATGCTTATGTGAGATGTGTACTGTGTAGTTAGACGATGTGGTGCCTAGTGTTCTGCAATACTAATAATTAGGACTATAATCTGTAGGCCTGTGACTGTCCACCGTTGTACTACTGTAAGATTGCAAACACACAGTAGCAATGCCACAGTTGTTGCCACTGACAAAGTGTCTGATATCCTTGTAGGTCCCTCTGGTGTGACAGCAAGGCAGCAGAGCCATGCTGGTGAGTGTGTTGCACATGTCATAGGTGAGGTGTAGGCTATGTACACGTAACACACCTACACATAATGCATGCTTTGCATGTTTGCTGTGAGACTATGCACATCCTAGTAATGTGGGTAGCTGCCTAAAACACATACAATACACAGAGCATCCCACACAATTGTGGAAACACTGTAGTGGACATCGGATAGGCAGAGTCGATACACATGCACACAACATACGCACCTTTGTCATACGCAGTACACGTTAACATGCTACACATGGCGTATTCAGACACCCGCTGTAAGGTCACACTACAGTATTCCAAATCTCATCCACACAGCACACTTAATATACCTGAGGGGTAGATGCCACAAATGTGGCTGTGCAACACTCTTCAACATATAACACATTCATGTTAGGCAATGCCCCCTATTGGGCACCCCACAAACCCATGTAACAACTGGCCGTGAAATGGTGAATGTAGCCATGGTACTGCAGTTCAGGTACAGCATGCTATGTGCTGGTCTGGCACACATTAGTAGCCTTGAGTGACCACATGATGCTGCATGATGATGGCTCATGGTACTACACCCCATCCAGTTACAGTGGCCACAGTAATACACATATTATGAATTGCTATGCACCTCAATGTTGTGTGTGTGCAGACATATGCACCTATATGCAATATGCATAGCAATCCCCATTTGTAGAAAGTGACACACATATGTTTTGTAATGCTATGGGGTGTATAGGTCACATGACACACATTGTGTATGTGTGATGTTTCATGTTGCAGTTGTGTGGTAGCATGCCATGTCATGGCTGGCACTGGCATGTACACAATATGTCCTACACTCACCATAACCACTGTACAATGGCTATGTTGAGCAATGGTATTCCATCAGGTATACATGCACCACTCATCCTGTGTGTATACATAGCATGCATGTGCTACACCTGTGTCCACAATCATCTGCTAAAGACACAGATGCTCTAATCAGTAATGGATATCTATGTGACACACTGATACACATCCATCCATGGTATGTATACCTGTGACTGACGGTGCACAGGACATTGCAGGGCTTTTAATACCTGCACAGCAATGTTGTGTCCATGTACACATTGCGTTCCAGTGTGAGGCCATTCACTGAACAAAACACACATGCATCAAGGCCATGTATACTGTTATTAGCAATGACAAAAGATGAGCAACGGCAAACAATCCCAAAATAGGCTGGTTTAATATATTAAGTTAGCAAAAAACGCTTTCGGGGAGCCCAATGTCTCTCCTTCCTCAGACAAAATTTACAAACAACTACCTACCATATTTATACAATGTGATTTCAATTATGCAATCAGGTTTAATTAAATAAATACAGCGTAATAAACAAAAAACAATAAGTTAACTAAAAAACTTAATAAATAAATGTTACAACACATTATTCCTATTCACTAACAAAATATATATGTGTATGTGTGTACATACACATTCATAACTAATCTAGTTAGAACATACTTTAAAAAGATTTATTAAAATAATTAATGACAGATAATAAACCCCTCAAAAGCTTACCATCTTAAACTTTAAAATGGGGAGCATTCCCACACTTACTTAATCTAACCAAATTCATATTAGAAAAAGAAGCTAATTATATTTCTCTGACAATTTACACAATCGTAGTACCATATAACACCACAATAAATCTACCTTTTCATGGATAAAAGTTTTAAAACACAAGTAATAGAAACATACTAATTTAAACCAGGGTGCATATATGCACCAGTACGAATCTGCCAAACCAATTCATTTATTTCTAAATGGGTCTGCCAAGGACCACCCTTATTATCCACCATTATTTTCCCCAAAATAGTAAACTTAAAATAATGGTCAGGGGAAGCACTTATGTGCCTTGCAAGGGCATTATTTAAATCGTGCCTAGAAATAGCATATATGTATTCATAAATGCGCTGCTTGAACTTCCTTTCTGTTTTTCCTATATAGAAAGCAGCACATTTCTGACACAAAGCCAAATAAACCACGCTGTTTGTCTCACAGTTATGTTTCCCTATTATGTTATATTCTTCGTTCCTAACTTTAACCTTTGAATCAGTCAATACATGCTTGCATTGGTTACATGCCCCACACTCGAAAGACTTATTGATCTTGACCTGTATCAATATTTGAATGTTTTAGCCCCTAGGTTACCGGTTTTGTTCGGCATTCCAAAAACTCACAAAAGTTTATCACAACCCCCCTTTCGTCCTATTGTTGATGGTCGCGGATCTATTACTTTTGCATGTGCCAAATTTATTGACAGTATACTAAGGCCCTTAATCAACCAGGAACCCCAGATCTGTAAAGATTCCTGGAGCTTTCTTCATGAAATCAAAAAGATTCCTTTTGACGTAAGCTTCTGGTTTTTAACCATTGATATCAAAGATCTGTACACGGTTATACCACAAGATCTCAGTATCCAGTATATTCGTGAATTCTTACACGACAAAAAGATGGATGACAATATTATTAATTTGGTTGAGAATCTATTGGAAATTGTTTTAAACAACAATTTTATGCTGTTTGATAAAAAAATTTACTTACAAAAATCCGGGGTGGCTATGGGGTCGCCCTGTGGTGGCAGTTTTGCCAATTGTGTGTTGGCGTTTTGGGAAAAGACCCTGTTGTTCCCTGATGTTACTTTTAGGGAAAGCGTCGCCTGGTACACAAGATACCAGGACGACATGTTCCTTATTTGGAAAGCATCACCCTCTGAAGTTCCTACTTTCTTAAGGGCCATTTCTAGTATGACTTCTTTTTTGGAATTTACATACAACTTGCAGGAATTTAGCATTAACTATTTGGACATTTTGGTTATTAAAGACGAGATGAATTTGAGATATAAGAGTGTCATTTACCGAAAGCCCACTTATTCTAATGCATTCTTGCATTTTACTAGCCGTCATCCTAGTTATCAAAAGAAAGCAGTAGTGAAGGGTCAGATGGTGAGAGCGGCCAGGATGGTGTCGGACTTTGAGGATTTTTTGTTTGAATGTAAACAGTTGAGTCAAATGTTTTTGAACAGAGGTTATCCTTCCTCACTGTTGTTTGATATTAGAACAGAAGTAATAAACAAAAGAAGATCTGTTTTTTATAAACCAATCCTCTCATTTGTAGGCACCATTTCTGAAACCACCCCTACCTGTGAACTTGGATTGGATGATCACACCAACAATCAGGTCCCTCTTGGAACAAGGTTTTTTTGCACCTTTTCTGTGGATCATTATGAGATCAAGAAGGTGCTTAATAAAAATTGGGCTTTGATTATGGATGACAGTTATTTGTCCCATCGATTAGGTGAAGTTCCGAAAATCACTTTTAGAAGGGGGCGTAATTTAAAAACCATGCTGGAGTTTAAAATCTTTTGGTCAACGTGCCTCAAGAATGACTAAGTGTGGGGCATGTAACCAATGCAAGCATGTATTGACTGATTCAAAGGTTAAAGTTAGGAATGAAGAATATAACATAATAGGGAAACATAACTGTGAGACAAGCAGCGTGGTTTATTTGGCTTTGTGTCAGAAATGCGCTGCTTTCTATATAGGAAAAACAGAAAGGAAGTTCAAGCAGCGCATTTGGGAGAGTGGCCTAATGGTTAAGGTGTTTGCCTTACAAAAACAAGGTGCAGGGTTTGAGCCTCACAAGGGATAACTGGCTAGGCTTAAAATGGCTTGCAAGGGCAGTTAGCCTAGTACTATATGAACCTATGAAATATGAACCTATGAACCTATGAAATTTATGAACACATATATGCTATTTCTAGGCACGATTTAAATAATGCCCTTGCAAGGCACATAAGTGCTTCCCCTGACCATTATTTTAAGTTTACTATTTTGGGGAAAATAATGGTGGATAATAAGGGTGGTCCTTGGCAGACCCATTTAGAAATAAATGAATTGGTTTGGCAGATTCATACTGGTGCATATATGTACCCTGGTTTAAATGAGTATGTTTCTATTACTTGTGTTTTAAAACTTTTATCCATGAAAAGGTAGATTTATTGTGGTGTTATATGGTACTACAATTGTGTAAATTGTCAGAGAAATATAATTTGCTTCTTTTTCTAATATGAATTTGGTTAGATTAAGTAAGTGTGGGAATGCTCCCCATTTTAAAGTTTAAGATGGTAAGCTTTTGAGGGGTTTATTATCAGTCATTAATTATTTTAATAAATCTTTTTAAAGTATGTCCTAACTAGATTAGTTATGAATGTGTATGTACACACATACACATATATATTTTGTTAGTGAATAGGAATAATGTGTTGTAACATTTATTTATTAAGTTTTTTAGTTAACTTATTGTTTTTTGTTTATTACGCTGTATTTATTTAATTAAACCTGATTGCATAATTGAAATCACATTGTATAAATATGGTAGGTAGTTGTTTGTAAATTTTGTCTGAGGAAGGAGAGACATTGGGCTCCCCAAAAGTGTTTTTTGCTAACTTAATATATTAAACCAGCCTATTTTGGGATTGTTTGCCATTGCTCATCTTTTGTCATTCCTAGTTTGTGAAGTGGTTTGTGCTTGCTGTTTTGGTCGTACTGTTATTAGCAATGGCTGTCTACACTCACACTGCATGCTGCTGAGCAACACACGTCCTGCATGCTCTCACATTTGCTATAAATGTTTGGTTTGTGATACTGTACCCCATCACACGCTACTGAGTATGTTTGGGATTGCTGGTGGTGTGTGTGTGTGTGTGTGTGTGTGTGTGTGTGTGTGTGTGTGTGTGTGTGTGTGTGTGTGTGTCTGTACTAGTGAGGAGTGTGCATGTGTGCATGTGTGCATGTGTTCATGTGTGCTGACATCATATATAGGTCGTAAAGTGTGTTTCCTGTCTCCCTCTCACAGGTGCTGATACTGGGCTGGTTCAATGCAGCAGGGAAACTGATGTCACTGAGCATGATAGTGACAATGATGATAGGTGTGTTGAGGCACAGGCATGTTTGCCAGGGTCTATCATTGGGCCACCAATCGACACTACACAAGTGTCCACCCCATCCATGCACACAATCATACTGCCATTACATCCATCACCAATGCCCTTAGCAGAGGGACAGCGTACAGCCAGCATTGGCCAGGACTGTGTGGTATCCATGGCACATGCATCCCGACACAGCAGCCATACCTAGATGTCTGGAAGGGTGCCACATAGGCAGATGTCCAGGGGTTCTCGTCAGGGCACTGCTGCCCATCATGCCACTGGTAGACATACCACAGGTCTAACTACCTCATGCATATTCCAGGCTGTCATGGAGGCACAGACACATATGGAACGGTACACCAGACAGAGAATGAGGGCACAGATGGCACATAACACCGCCGTAATAGACAGTATCCGTGACCTAGCTGGTGCCATCCGCAATTACACTGAGGTCACTGATAGACATTGGGGAGAGACACTAGATGTCCTCTGCAATGTCATGTCCATGTGTCAGGACAGTGTGGGATGGTTGAGTTGTCAATGTGGATGTATGCCAGCAGCTGGCAGTCGCCGCGGACATCCCTCAAGCAACAGCCGCTCCTGTAGTGCCAGTACCAGCCCCAGCAATGTTGGGGGTGGGCTGTCCATAGAATGTCCTAGAAGACCACGTGCACGTGGCTCTGGACAGTCTCAACAGGGACCTGGGTCCATCTACCTCTGGGGATAGTACCCAGTCTGGCTTGGTACCTGATAGTGTCAGTAGCACCCCTGCCAGGCACAGGCACCGTATCTGTGGCCAGAGACAGTGATCTGTAAAGCCTCACAGGTACAGTCTGGGCTGTCCCACAAGTACCCATATGTGGCAGCCGCATGGTGGAACTGTGTGCATGTAGACACACACACACACACACACACACACACACACACACACACACACACACACACACACACACACATAATCCAGACACCTAGGGCTAACACATACCCACACTCATTACATCTATATTGGCCCATACCATTATTCTTGCCCCTCACACACACACACACACACACACACACACACACACACACATACATGTCGATTGGATGGCTCACTGTAGGCCTCTGGCAGACCAGCAACACACCCTGTGCATATGATGAAACCTGTGCCACCTCCTGTCATCTGTAACATTGATTCAGGAACAGGCTACCATGGTGCTGATGCACAGGGTGTCATTATAGCAGTATAGCAATGTTAGCATGTAGTCAGCAGTAGAGTGTAATGATATGCTTGAATGTGTATCTGAACAGGCATGATGCATTAAAGCTATGATTGTCATTGTAGTGTGGTTTACACCAGTGTTAGTTCCAGTTGTATATTGTCCACCCACGTACCACTTGGCTGATGTGTGCAGTATTGGCAGCATATTTTAGTGAGTAGACAGTATGTGTGGGATGTGTGTAGCACATATTTGCGGGTGTACAGTTGTGGTAATGGAGGAGGTGCACTGTCTGCATGCACGTGCATAGTGGACACATGAGCAGGGTGACATGCTCTGTATTAAACAGTAACACTCCATAGTTTCTATTGGTGGCCAGTATGCATTGTACTGCACACATTTTGGAACCTGACTACACATGTGTGTATTACATGGTTTGACACTGTGCTGTGGGTGATACTGTTACTATCTGTCATTGTTTTCCATTCTGGTAGTATACATGACTTCAACAGCCTGACCATAACCAATCATTAGATGATGTGTTGACAACTGACACACAGATGTAGGACACACAGCAACATTTGGATCCTTCAGGTACTATACTATGCCAGTAACCAGTGGTATTCAGCTGCACCCATTACTGGGACCACTCCTGTTCGGCATATGGCTCTCTTAGGTACAAGCAATCACAGTAGGGATATGTCTGTCCACGTGTGCTAATGCATACTGTAGCCTATACTGCATTCTCCAGGTGACACACACATCCTCCATACCTGTTGTTGAACCCATGCTGTAAAGCTATAGGTGAAACTAGGCGTAATCATCCACCTTTACAGAACATAGTATCCCCACAGTACCACATAGGTAGTAGCCGCCAACATGATGAACTGGTACCGATGTGTACATGCAACCTAGTGTTACGTCATCTCACCTTTGATAATCACATTCCCTAAGGTATTTTGAAATCCCTCGTTGGATCACATAAGCAAGAAGAGGTCTGCATGCATGTCCACACAGGTTGTTGTACACCTATAATGCATAGTCATCATTGACAGACTCTGCTGTGTTTGAACAGGTCAGACATATGCCTCAGCCATAAACCCTCACTCACACAATTCAATAGAAACCGTAATGAGTGTGTGTGACACGGATGACCTAGGCCAGGCATCACTGCAGTGGCTGGCCTTTTCACAAGCATACAGATGTGACCTAAGGTCTGTGAAGCAGCAGCACAGTTTGGCAAAGATGACAACTGTGTTCTTGGACAAAGCAGAGTTCACACACATGCAATGATTGAGGTAACATGTACGTATATCTATTTGCCTCACAGCTACCTCACATGTGCTATGCCTACTGATATGTCATATGGCGGTAAAAGCAAAACCTCCAACACAATGACCAACACTGTCACACACATAGAGCACACACACTCACCAAGTGCAGGATTCAAACCCCTACCTAACTACTTCATGATACTAGAGGAGTACGCATTAACACGACGCGCTACACACATTACTGGGGTTTTCTCTTCCACAGGTATATTTGTAGGATGGTGACATCTTCAGACTTGACAAAGATTGGTTTAACACCTTTAAGGTGTTTTACTACTCTCCTAAAAGGTTGCTCTTTCCTAAGGAGACCACACACAAACACATTCACACACTTGTCAAGTGCAGGATTCAAACCACTACCTAACTGCTTCATGATACTAGAGGGGTACGCACTAACATGACGTGTTATGCACATTACTGGGGGTGCTTTTTTTCCACAGGTATATATGTAGGATGGTGACATCATCAGACTTGACAAAGAATGGTTTACCACTTTTAAGTTGTTTGACTACTCTCCTAAAAGGTTGCTCTTTCCCAAGGAGACCATACACAAACGCACACACACACACACAGTTGTCGGATTCAAACCCCTACCTAACTACTTCATGATACTAGAGAAGTATGCATTAACGTGACGAGTTTTGCACATTACTGGGTGCTCTTTTTTCCACAGGTATATATGTAGGATGGTGACATCATCAGACTTGACAAAGAATGGTTTACCACTTTTAAGGTGTTTTACTACTGTCCTAAAAGGTTGCTCCTTCCCAAGGAAACCACACACACAGTTGGCAAGTGCAGGATTCAAACCCCTATCTAACTACTTCATGATACTAAAGGAGTACGCATTAACACGACGCACTGTATACATTACTGTGGGTTTTCTTTTCCACAGGTATGTTTGTAGGATGATGACATCATCTGACATGACAAAGATTGGTTTAACACTTTTAAGGTGTACTCTCCTAAAAGGTTGCTCTTGCCCAAGGAGACCACACAAAAACTTGTTGAGTGCAGGATTCAAACCACCACCTAACTACTTTATGATACTACAGAAGTATGCATTTACACACCGCGCTACACACATTACTGTGAGTTACCTTTTCCACAGGTTTATTTGTAGGATGGTGACATCATAGGACTATACAGAGTGGGTTACATTAGGTGGCATTAGGTGGGCTACATTGAAGGAATGTCTAAACACCTTGGCCATGTGTTCATCAAAGGGAGTTTACTATCTACCTGTGTCCCAGGGCCATAATGACTTTCTCCGTACATACTGGGTTGCCACCTATGTGGTAATTTGTGTGCACTTTGTTGTACCCAAATGGGATGACTATGCATTCTTTGGCATTCAGCTTCAGGGCATTGTTTTGACACCAGGTATCTGTCACTGTAAGACACTTCTGGAGGATGTCTGTGTTAGCCATACAGTCGATTATGGACCACAGTTACCATTCATCTACAAAACTGTTCAGCCATACACCTCCCGTGCTTGCCTGTACCTCTGAGCAGTATCTAATGAACAGGTGGGGTCCCAGGACCAAGACCTGTGGGATGCCATTTGTGACTGGCTTAGAGTTGGACATGGCACCAGCAACTCTGAACATGTGTGTTTGATCTGTGAGCCACCTGGCCACCCATCCTGTGACATAGCTGTTAATGTTCCAGCTGGTACACTTGTCCATGGTGACAGAGTGGGGAATGGTGTGGAAAGTCCTTTGTGTGGTCCGGGTGGCCTGTGTGGACTACTTTCACCTCCATCTATGTCCTTGGTACACTTGTGTCTGGACAATGAATGTAGGTGAGGGTCTAGTTCCTCATGGGCCTAGTGTAGGACACAGCCTGAGACACCATCCAGTCACACTGATGCTGTGTTCTTAGCTTTGGTGAGGGCTGTCTTTACCTGTATGTCCATGATGTCTGGGGCTCTGCATCCTTCTGTGATGGACACAGGCCCTTTTGGGGGTGATAGGGGGGAGTGTACACTGAACTTCTCCCCCTGGATGTGTGCAATGAAAGTTGGTTTGTTGTTTTTCCTTCCTATTATCAGTAGCTGACAGCATATTTGGAAGTTGACACCTACATGTCTGGTATAGCTACTGAAGGCTTTGTGGTTGTTATTCTTACATTCCTTGGCTATTTGTCTTTTGAAAGTGTCCTTGGATTTTTTATGAGCGATCATTGTTTCCCCTGATAATGATCAGTGCTGCCTTTCCTTTAGTGAAGTTGGCTCTATCCTGTGTTCGTTTCCTCCTTCTGTTGTCTAGCTTATTTATGGGCAACAGCCACATGATTGTTGTCCTATTTTTGGAGGACTGCATCTTGGTTTTATTTGTGATGTCTCATTCCATGCATCCCTGTAGATGATCATAGGATGCGCTTGTAAATAATTCTGCAGATTGTATACCATTATCCTATAGCAAAAGTGCTTTGAAATGCTCCACTTTGGTCTTGGGAAGTGTGCAGTTTGCTTTTGCAAATGTCTTCACAGTGGTTTCATTGACTGGGTGGGGGTGCCGGGTGTGGATGTCCAGTATGAATACTTCATGATCTGATATTACCAGCGAGGGGTTTATCTCTGTAGTGGAACACTGGTACCCCATGTTGGTGATGATCGTGTCCAGTATGTTGTCACCTCTAGTGGGTGTGGTGACCAGCTGTCCCAGGGTGTTAGGGTTTTTAAACTCTAGGAAACATTGGGCGAAGTACGTTGTACATGACTAATTCCACCACTCACTGTTTTGATAGTTGTAATCTCCTCATATAATGGTGTTTGGTAGGACCTTTATACTTTCCACTGTTCTCCAGAATATTGAGTGAGGTTCCTGAGACAAGGTATGTGAGCTGTAGCAGGCTACAATGTGATGGGCAGCTTTGGCCAATGATAGTTGCACTTGCATGGTCTCCTAGGCCTCATGCTGTGCAACTAACCTGAAGGTGTGTGTATCCATAAGATAAATGGGTACAACCCTTCCTTTTGTATTTCACTCATGGTTTTGGGTCCACAGGTCGGAGGGATTGTGAGTGTTTTATGTGGAGCATATCCAACAGCTCTGTGTTTGACATAGCTTTGTATGTTAGGCAGTGAACACCTCTGAGTAGGCGATATGCAAGGGAGTACGGATGGAGCATTTTGAGATGGTCTGTGTATGGCATGTAATTCAGGCCACTAATGCTCTTTGTGAGGTATGGCTGCTGGCCTTCCAGTTGTTGTAGTTGTCTTGTGAGGTACATAGCAGCAGTGGTGTTGTACTCTATTATAGTTCTAGTGAGTGATGAGTAGAGGGGAACATTGTCCTCTTCTATTCTGCATGTGACACATTTTGTGATTAGGTGTGCCACATAGGAGGGTTTCCTGACTACTGTGGGAATGTGATTATCACAGTTGTATCCACTGTCCACCTGTGACCCAGGGTCTCTTGTCACACTTTCGGTGTGAAGTATACTACCGCCTCTGTTGTAGTTCTTGGCTACTGAGTTTTTAACTAAGGAGATGACAATGCACCTTTTGGCACTGAGCTAGAGCCCATGGCTTTGACAGCAGCCATCTGTCTCAGTGAGGCCCTTTTGTAGGATGTCCACATCTTTTGTGTTTACAATTATGGGTCCTAGTTTGCAGTCCCCTGGAAACTTCAGCAGCCACAGACCGGCCATGTTAATGTTTACTTCAAGGAGGTAGATACTACATAGCCTGGGAAGTTATCTGGTCCTATGGCTGCTGTGATATTGGCTTTGCAGAGTGTTTATTACTTTTGCGGCCGTGATAACAGCAACTTTGCAGTCTTCCGTTATAGAGATGTGCTCTTTCATGGGTGAGAGGGGGGTAAAGTTAACAGTGATCCTATCTGCCAGGATGTTGGCAATATCAATTGGCTCTGTACATTTACTGCCATTGAGCTGTAACTCAGAACAGATCTGAGTGTAACCATGACATGGACCTGTCTGTTGGGCAGAGATCTCCTGAGTAGACAGCATGCAATGGAGTACAGATTGGGTTACATTCAGTCTTGTTGCATGGGGCGACTATTTGAGGCCAGTAATCCTCTTGTTAAGGTACATCATTGGTCTTTCTAGATGCTGAACGTGCCTAGTCGGATTCATCGCCAGTGTGTTGTGGTACTCTCTGACAGGTCTGATGACTGCTGAGTAGTGGGAACCTCCTTTCACCTACATGCACAGACCTTGGCAGTTTGTGTGTACACAAAGCATGGTTTTCAAACCACTTTGTGAATGTGTTTCTGGAAGTTGGCATGACTATCCACATTTGTCTATAGATCCCTTATTATCACATCCATATTTAGCCTGTGTGTGTGAGCATGCCCAGTATGACCTTTCCGTATGTTGCTGCCTGTCTTTTGCTTTGTTTCTTTAAGTGTGTGAGCATGCCCAGTATGACCTTTCAGTGTGATGCTGAATGGAATCCACTACATTTGTTGGAGTGTGTGAGCACGCCCGGTATAGACATTTATACTATATGTGTATGGAAACCTAGTTGTATTTTTACAGCAGGGCTCACCTTTGTGTCATAGATCAACAGGGATCATGCTGTGCCTGCAGGGCTTCCATGCAACACTTTGCATAGACTGATCAACATTTCTACATGCAGAGGTGACAGCTATTCTTTGTACATTTCTACCCGGGGGCACATCTGGTTGTTACTGTGGATGTACATAGGATGTGGGTTTCACCTGACACTTATACACATTTGCTATGTCTGCACTGCTATGTACAGGACACAATTTCAGTCTGTACTGTTGCCTATCATAGTGTCTTGCGGCATACTACTGTACTACAGACGTTAGCGTCCAATGTCACGTATATTACACTGTGACTTCATAGCCTACACAACCCACATCACACCGCCTAGCCTGATGTTCTCTGTCTGCATAGGCGTGTGGGGGAGGTTACCCATTTGCCTCTTTAGGGGCATGATCCTGCATTCCTTTGTGTTTGCATTAGTGTATAATTGTCCTGCTGTGTCTTTGCCACTGAAATGCTCTTATGGCTCAGTGGTTCAGTACTGTGACTATAGTACACAGTATCCTGGGTTCAAGCCCTGTCATTGCTTTTTATTTTCATGCTGGGCAGACCAGACTGCTTAAGGAACAGTAATGCAGATATGATCATGTTTAACTGACTTTGGTCAGCTTTGGCCAACCTTGGCCAACATTGCTCAACGTTGCCCGAAGTTGCAATAGTTGGCACGAGCAATTTTGTTTACATATACTAGATATTGGTAGAAGCTGCTTAGCACTGCTTGATATTGCTTAGAACATGGCAATCATGCCTCAGGTGGTGCTGCAGGGCTGCCTATATTGGATGCACATTCTACACTCCCTATACATGTTTGGTAACAGGTAGTGTCAAGTTAGGCATCCTTATTATTTTATGTGCGAGTCAGAGTGAGGTATAATTTCCAGGGTTCCTACTGAGCCAGTGTATGTGCTATGCGTTGTCTCTTTGCCAAGGCCAAGGCATTCTAGGCATGCCTCCTTCTGCCTACTGGGGCAGGCTCAGGTTGTTCCTCCTCCAAGTCATGCTGTGCCTGTGCAGGCCTTGGCAATGGTGGGGGGCTGTTTGGTCCTGCCCCATGCTGTTCATGCTGCAGCTGTTTTTACAGGATCATATTGTGTAGCATGGCACATACCATGACAATTTAGGTACATGTAGTTGGTGAGTACTGCAAGGCTCCACCAGATGTGTCCAGGCAATGGAACCATGACTTGAGCATCCCAAACACACGCTCAATTACATTTTGTGTTTGTGCATGTGCCTCCTTATGGAGTTCTTGTTCGGGTGTGTGTGCATTTCTGATGGGTGTCATCAACCACGGCTCCAGTGCATGTCCAGCATCCCCCACTAGGTGACCACCAGGGATGTCCCCATTGGAAAATGTCTGGTACAGCTGCGACAGATGCCAGATATGGGAATCATGGTAGCTTCCAGGGCAGCCAGCACACACATTCAGTATTATGCCCTGGGCATCACACACGATCTGGCAGTTGATGGAGTGGAAGCCCTTGCGGTTGATGTAGGCCCTACCCCACTCTCCGGCTGGTGCTTTGATATGTATGTGCATGCAGTCAATTGCACCCACTACCTCAGGGTATTCCACTATTTGATGGAAGAGACGCATGTTGCTGGCCAATACCTCACGGCAATTGGGGAAATATACATGATCACCGACATGTGCTGACACGGCATTCAGGAACTGGTGCAGTACCCTGGATGTTGATGCCTGTGAAATCCCCATCATTTCACCAGTTGGTCTCTGGAAGGTACCTGTTGCTAGTATTCTTAGGCCAACACATACCTTGGTTTCCACTGGGATGGGTTCCCCTCTGTTGGTTCTGTGTGTGAGGTGTGGCCTGCACAACTCAAAAATTTGCTGCAGGAGCTCTCTGTCCACTCTATAGCACTCCACTATCTCCAGCTCATGTAGCCCCTGGTAGGTTACCCTGGGTCTGTACACTCTTCTCTGCCTCCTCACTGTGGGTTGCTCAGCAGCATTTGCAATGGCACCACCCTCAGCATCTTGCACATGTCGCCTTACAATAGCAATGGCAGCCCCTAACATTTTTCTGTCTCAGTTAGGCTTTTTAAGTTTTCACTTCTCTTTGTAGACTGCAGTGTTGCAGTGTTTCTGAGAAAAAAACATGGAGGAATGTTGTTTGCAGAGTTTTAAGTGCTGGGCTGGGCTAGTGTACTGCCTGTGTAATTGGCTGATTCTAATTGATTTCACCTGGCAACTCTGCTAGTTCTCCTTGGTTAACTTCCTACTACTTCCCTTCCTTCCTTTTCCCATTTCTGTTTCCACAGGGGACAGTGCCATGCAAACAAATGCAAACACGCGCACATGAGTGCACATGTGCTCACACAGGCTTACACAGGCTTACACAGGCTTAGGCAGGTACACATTCATGCATACAGGCTTAGACGGCCTTACACAGGATTACACGGGCACACATGTGCACACAGGCTTAGACGGGTTTACAGGTGCGCACACGCATGCACGCAGTGTAAGCAGCTTTGCAAGAAACTTCAGTGATAGCCACGGCGTACACCTTTGGTTTCTGGGTTTTAGTTTAGACAACTGTGGACACGCCTCTTCCAGTCCTGAGTAACTCACAGCTACCACATGTTACTCTGTTCCAATAAGCTTAGAGTCTTTTTGATACATACCCCTTCATAATGTCACCTATCTTCTACTCTGTTACTCCCCTAATCCTACTCTTACACACTACGGACATGGTTCACATAGCAGGGAAATTTGGGATTCACTATCCTTATCCTTATTTGCATAGGATTGCCTACTAATGCTTGGTTACATCTCTTAGACTGAGCTTCCCCCCTTAGCAACCACTACTCAGTAGCCATGTTGTCTTCAGCCTGTCATTCACCTGCATGGCAGATGAATATTTTGAATAAAATACCTATTTGTGGCTTTTATTTTTTTTTTAATGTTTTTTTAGAGAGCCGCACGTTTGCGCGGCGCTGCACTATGCTTAAACATCAGAGATCGAGGAAAAATTTTTTTTTTTTTATTTTGCAACAGATAAAAATGCCAATGGCCATATATTTGGCAATTGGCATGCTTCCTCACCTGGATGCATCCTTTATTTGGAGCTGTCATGGCTCCATTTTGCTATTTGCAGTACAGTACTCGGTTGCCAGAGTACATTTCTGCAAATAACACTACTCTTACTTGGACAGGTTAGTGTTTCCTGGATCACAAATTTACCTCATTTGCATAGCTTTCAGCAGCAAATGAGGTAATTTGCATAAACTAACCCTGTCCGTGCAAGAGTCGTTTTAGGAGCTCTCTTGCACGCCCCTGCCAGCTGTTCTGGATCACTCGGCAGACATGTTGGCTTGCTGGAGTCTTACTCTACTCTTAGACTCCGTGCAAGCCTTCGTGAATCCGGCCCTAAATTTTGGGCTTTGCTCCTGTGACCCAGGACAAACCTCTGAAGTCTTCTGCAAGCTTCTGCTTTCCCACCTGCTCTACC
Source organism: Protopterus annectens (assembly GCF_019279795.1). Taxonomy (NCBI): domain Eukaryota; kingdom Metazoa; phylum Chordata; order Ceratodontiformes; family Protopteridae; genus Protopterus; species Protopterus annectens. Next base: position 1,050,998,263 of record NC_056746.1, on the reverse strand, counting down.
TTAGTAAAGTGTTAACCCTAACCTACACCTAACCCTAATGTGCAGCTTACTTAAGAAAAAGTCCCTTTGATTACACTGCCACTACACCACGTGCATGCACACACACACACACACACACACACACACACACATATATATATATATATATATATATACAGACACACATATAAACATATAGAGACAGAGCTAAATAAATACAATTTCTGTTTCTCTCCTTGGTGTTGGGATGAACAAATGACTAAAAACTGGATTATTGGATTCAAAGAAGAATAAGTTGCAATGTGACAGGTAAGAAAACGTCTTTACATGTTATATGCTCCTTCTATATGTATTATCTAAGTAAGATTTTTTTTAGTCCACCCCAACTTAAATGATATAGTAGTCTTAGCAAACATACCAGTACCCTAAAATGAAATAAGAATTCTGTAAAATAACATGTACTGTGTGATTATTAGTTTTTGTTTGCATGTTTAAATTACAGTATTTACTTTTTTCAAGCTATCACTAGTATGACAAGAATCTTTGGAAGAGGATTAGTTCTCATTCAGTCATCAAATTGGGTGGTGCAAGGAAAGGATCAAAGATGTTTCTGTGTGGGCTGTTCTTGCCTCTGTCAGTGATGGCAACCGCTGAAGAAACTGTGATCAAAGATTTGGAAAGAGTTGAGTACACAGGGAGTAAAACTTACTGCCACCATATCCATCTCATTGGTGACTGGTTCTCAGCATACTTTTCATTTTTAAGTTAGAATTCATTTGTTTAAAACATGAAACCATGATTACCTTAAGAAGTAGTTTTAGTACTTAAAGCAATACTAGATTTTGGATAGCAAAGTAGGCCAAAGAAATAACAGCATGAGCTGTTAATCAGCTACTTCCTGTGGTACATAGTTTTATTCTCCCTACCTTCCTTTGCCTCCTGGGTGAATTTAAATGAGTCACTTAACCAGGCAGTGCTTTGGGATTATTGGGAATTTTGGCTATGCTTCTTAATGTCCTCCTGGAATGGATGTCTAGTAACAACCTATGAACCAACAGCACTACCAGATAGCTACTGATAAAAGCAAAACAGTTTCATAATCCAGTATTGTACAGCCAATGACCAAAACAATGCAGTTTCATAACTCCCGGGAACGGCATAAGGGAACTCTCACCAATGTACCTATGAGATCATATATACTGTTTACTATGGGGTTTTATGATTGCATTAATCAAAATAACCCCTGGATGTACTATTATTGAAAATAAAACTTAGCCTAGTCCTGCTTGCTCTACTTTACAACTGTGTGATATTTAGATATATTTCTACCTGACTGTATGTCTTCCAGCAATTTCATTACTAAGAGACTACTAAGAAATACCATATAATACAACAGCCATGAGTGGGTTAAAAGTGAATGAAAATACATTTGTTTCCACTTCTGTGTAACAAATCCATTAATTTTATTCATTTAGGCATGTGTGTTAAATGTGATAAACAAAGTCACATTTGTAGTGGACTTGTCTTTTAAAAATATGTAAGACGGACAGATTCATGAACATGCTGATAAAATGTTGCAATCTACTTTATTTTGCACTATTTCAGTTCAGTTCTGCTATACCGAATCCACATGATGCTTGCAGGTTTCCTTTTTCTTGTTTCAAGTTGAATATTAGAATGAAGCACAAACCCTGGCAGACTGTCATGAACTGTACCCCAAGCCCCAGAAACTAAGAGTTAAAAGCCACTGAACTTTATGTCCTTCAGCAAATCTGGAGACAACCTTTCACATAATGTGCTTTTACTTATTCAACTCATATCTTCTTTTTCCCTGAGCTAGATCAGAAAATATTTTCAACAAGATGGTACGATGTGATGAGGTGCAGTCACTGTAACAGTGAAACAGAAAATTAGCCTATTCCTTTTGCTGAAAAAACAAAACATTATTTAAAGTGAAGATAAATGCCTTTTTATCAAACATTCCATCACTCAAGGTCTATCTTTAAATCAGACGTGTACTACTGCCGAATAAAAAGCATCTAAAATTTTTAAATAACTGGAAAACATATTTATTAAAAGAATATAACTTGCTGTGTCCTTGGTAAAAACAAAAATGATTCACCAGCAATGAAAGAGGTTATTAGAAAATATTTGTGAGAGTTAGAAAAGTAATGCTAATGGTTTATGTAAACAGGGTTCTTAGTAATGTACAAATAATTTCTTAATATGCTTTCTGATCACTTTCAAGGCAAAAACTCTTAACATGGGAACATTGCATGTTTTATATGAAGTCTTATCCTTCCTTTATTTTTCTGTTATTTTTTTAGTCAATCAGTCATATGTAACATCCATCCATCCATCCTCAACCCCTTTTCCCATTTTGCACATGGGGTTGGGGTATCACTTCTACAGTGACAACCATCTTGAGCTAAGGTTTACACCACCGGGTGACAAGCCCTGCCACTGTAGCTCACCTGTACCACTCACTCACGCACACACTCTCATCTACAGCCAATTTAAAGTGTCCAATCCACCTACTGCATGTCTTTGGAATGTGGTAGGAAACCAGAGCACCAAGAGGAAACCCACATGACTGCAGGTAGGACATGCAGACTCCACACAGAAGGTACCCCAGCCAAGAATCAAACCAGAGAACCTCTTGATGTGAGGTGACAATGCTAACCACTGCGGCCACCCCATATACATATCTCAGGATAAATAATTTAAATTAATTCATGACTAATTGTTTTTTTGTTACTAGATTAAATAATGACAGTAGAAACAAGAAACTGTCATTAAGAATTTAATGCCTGAAGTCCATTGCCATAAGTATGCACATTTCAGATTGATAGTTTTAGGCCAATATGCTTAGTCCGGGGCTTCAAACTTCTTAGCAGTGATCCACGAAGAGCGGCACTATGTGGATATGCAGATCCTGGACTTTCAGCATGAATTTGGAAATGTGAAGTAGTTGTTGTAAACACACCACCCCCATCAAAATAGTATGACATGCTTAACACATAAGTGATAGGGGGTCAGCTAATACACTGATTAGGGGCCTTAGTATACGTAGGAATATAATTCATAGCTATGACTTTATAATGAGCTCATTTGCATACTAGGCATGCAAATAGGCCTGACTTTACACCAGTAAGCAGCAATTTTCCAGGAGAATATGGAGGTATGAGGGGAGATTGGTTGCTTCTTGTCAATACCTGGACATTTTACTGAAGGAGCAAAACTGGATGAACTGCCAAACAAATATTGCTTAATCCACAGCATATGCATTGACAACAAAATGAAGTAAGCGATTACCCTGACTCTATGTCACTTTGCTTAAAAATTACTTTAATAAATGTCATGAAAACATAAAATTGTGATAAACGCTTTCATAGTACACAGACCTCTTCATCAGGCCTAGAAAGGCACTTCATTCAAGACCATTTAAATTAATTCTAACTAATAAGAAACAATAATGTAACAATTCGCATCACATTAACTCTCTACAAAACACATACCCTACCCTGCATCTTCTAAGTTGTACAAATCTAATAAAAACACATAAATAGAAACAGTAAATAGTAAATGATATAAAAATGCAAACCAATGTACAATGTATACAAAGTATTAGATAAAATGCAACAATGTAACAAACTCTAACAGTGGAGGAGTGGACATGGTTTCAAAACCAGTTTTAAAGATACATGCCCATTGATACCAGGAAATTTATCAGCCTGTAATTCAAGGATCCACTCCTGTTCCTTGATCTCAGTTTTATTCCTAAAAATCACAAGCTACAAACTACAAGCAGTGTAGAAGGAGTCTGCAAAACTGAAAAAGGGATCCATAAAGAAAGAAAATATGTGGAAACATTTTCTTAAGTGGAATGGTTGAGCTCAGGAAATGTCTGACAATATGCAGGCAAGTGTTCTTTTTTTATTAATGAAATTACATTTAGATGAGCTGAAATATCAGGAATTATACCAGTGATTAAAATTAAGTTTTGATCATTACAGTGATTCCAGTTCAGTTTTTCAGTGTATCAATGTATAAACAAAAATAATATGTATAAATAAAATTAAAACCAATTTTTTAAGTATAGATCACCGAATAAAGCAAACTGATATTTTTATGTTTAGTAAGTATAATAAGAAATACAAGTTGTGATAAGTGGGTGTTTTCACACAAAAGACAAATTTAATGAAAATGTTTTCTTTTCTAGTGCTCACAAAGTTCAATGCCTACATTCTGGAACTGTTTTGTATATTTCTTATTAAATGCAAAAATCTTTGTCCTTGGCTATGGGTTTTAACATGAGTGAATAGCTGTACCACTCTACAAAATTTACACATCAGGCGGGGGGGATTCTGCTTGAAGAGATGTAGGTCCATATGGAAATTATTGTCTGCATATATCTGTGGGCAGGGAGTAAACCAGGCTCCTAAGTGACAGGTTTAAATGCTTCATCGGCAAATGTTTGAACTAGTCATGGGGAGAGATGCAGAAAAGCAAAAGACAGATCATCACATCTTCCTCATATTATCAGAATAGTTAGTGATACACATACCATCACTGAAATCAATATATGGAACTCAGTAGTAAATGTGTGGGGAGACAGATCAGTGTTAGTGAGGCTGAGGCCAAACTGGGCAAAATATATGGAAATGGAAGGCAATGAGCACCAGTATTCACTATCTAGACAAAAAACTGCTTATTCTCATGGCTTTGATAAAGAAATAATGTCTAGATACTTTGTCAGTGACTGAAGCATTGTATAAAGAGAAGAATGCCTGGGAACTGCGTAGCTGGATGTGCATCATCAGAGACACAGAGGAAATAAAACAGAGAAAAGTGGAAGGGGGTTGTACCTCCCTGTCTAAGTGCATCATAGCTGTAAAACAGATGAGTAAACAAAACAGAAAGGAAGTAGTGTGGTACTCAATGGAAAATGGTAAATGGCAGCAAAATCCACACAGTGCTAACAGCAATAAGCAGAAATATATTACTGTGGTGTTATGATTTTAATTTTTTTCTCAATGAGAAGTGTATAGAACATGGTTGACATTTTTAGAGCAGATGATGTTTGACAGCAAACAACAGTAATTGTATCACTTCTGAATGATTATTGATATAATTTATTGGGGGGGGGGTATTCGTCAAAAATTGCAATATGGCCATTGTATTTATGTAATTAATTCACAGTCAAAGGTAGTGTACCCTCACAGAAAGGTCACATTCCACTGGGCCAGTATGTTCATAGGTTCATAGGGAGGTACTAGGCTATCTGCCCAAAGGCATTTATAAGGGGTCTATATTATAACATCGAAGTCTTAAAACTTCGAATGTTATAATATCGAACCCTATGCACCGAACGCTGAAAATAGCGAAGCTGCAGAATATCGAATACTTTCCTAGGGAAAGTATTCAGTGGGCTGTTTCGGCAGCCTCGCTATTTCCTCGACTGTGGAGCAAAGGTTACGGACCAGGTTAAGGTAAGTGTGCGAACATATCGGGTTAAGGTGAGTGTGTGATAGTTAAGGACCTTAGGGTTAGGGAGCAGGTAAGGTGAGTGTGCGATAGGGACCTTAGGGTTAGGGAGTGGGTAAGGTGAGTGTGCGATAGGGACTTTAGCATTAGGGAGCGGGTAAGGTGAATGTGCGATAGTTAGGGACCTTAGGGTTAGGGAGCGGGTAAGGTGAGTGTGCAGTAGTTACGGACCTTAGAGTTAGGGTTGGGTTAAGGTAAGTGGATAGCTAGTAGTGTATGTATGGTTTAGTGTAGGGTATTGTGAAGTGTATGTGTGTGGATTATTTATTTTGGTGTGCTTGTCTTGTGTGTATGTTTGTCAGAACAGCAAATTTTTTCCCTGGGAAAAAATTTGCCATTCTGAGTGTTCGATGTTACAGTCTTTCGATCGAAATTGTTTGATATTATAACATTCGAAGTTTTAAGACTTTGATGTTATAATATAGACCCATTTATAAGTCTATCCGGAATGTGTTGGCTTTCGCTGCCCCCTTAGATTAGTTCCCTGTGCCTCTGTCCAGCAGAGCCACTGAAGTGATCCCCGGGGTGAACTTCCTGTTTCCCATCCACTCATTAAGGTTTCTCTTGAAGAGTGTTAGTGAGGAGCTCTGCCTAATGTAGAATGGAATCTTGTTCCAGAGCATGGGAAGTCTCTGGGACAGGAATCTATCCCTCCAGCACGTCCTATTTATTGTTGTGGTGAGGTTTAGATCCCTAGAGCATGTGGCTCAAGGGCATATGGTTTTCTTTAGGTGGAGCATGTCCATCAATTTTGGGTTGGACATGGCCTTGTATGTCAGGCAGACATCACCTCTGAGTAGGAGGTATTCAACTGAGTACAGCTGGAGTTTCTTCAGTTGAGCTGCATAGGGCATCTGTTTGAGGCCAGTGATCCTCTTGGTGTTGCAGGTGTCTTGTAAGGTGCTTCCCAAATCGGGTGTTGCACTCTATGATGGGTCTTATGAGTGATGCGTAGAGGGGGACAATGACCTCTTTTGATCTGGATGCAAACCCTTTTGTGATTAGGCTGGCCACATAGAAGGATTTTCTAACCACTTTGGCAATTTGATTATGTAAGGAGAGATTACTATCTACTTGTGTCCCCAGATCCCTTATTTCATCTTCCGTATTTAGGGGGCTACCACCTGTGTGGTAATTTGTGGGTACTTTGTTTTTCCAAAGGGGATGACTATGCACTTTTTGGCATTTAGCTTGAGGCCATGGTTTTGACACCAGGTATCTATCTCAGTGAAACCCTTTTGGAGGATGTCTGTGTCAGCCAGAGAGTCAATTATACCCCCCTAGTTTGCAGTTGTCTGTGAACTTGGTCAGCCATAGTCCTCCTGTGCTTGCCTTACCTCTGAGAATTATATCCCATACAGGAGGGGTCCTAGGACTGAGCCCTGGGGAACACCACTTGTAACTGGTTTAGAGTCAGACCTAGCTCCCGCAACTCTTACCATATGGGTTCTGTCCATGAGCCAGTTGGCAACCCATCTCATGATGTAGGGGTTTATGTTCAGGCTGGTGAGCTTGTCTATAATACCAGAATGGGGAATGGTGTTGAAGGTCTTTGCGAGGTCTAGGTAGGCTGTGTGGACCACCTTTCCCTTGTCTATAGCCTTGGTAAATGTCTCAAAGAAGTCCACCAGGTTTAGGAGGTATGATCTGCCCTTAACAAAGATGAACTGTGTAGGGTCCAGTGTTTGGAGGTTTCCAATGTCTCTGTTAATGAGATCCATGATGATGTGCTCCATAGCCTTGCAGACCAAACTAGTCAGGCTTATAGGGTGAAAGTTCCCGGGGTCTGTTGTGGCTCTACCTTTGTGGAGTGGAATTACCATTGATGTGTGCCAATCTATGTGCACATAGCCTGTGGAGAGGCTGAGTTTGAACATTGTGTTTAGGTGAGGGGTTAGTTCATCTTTGAGGTCATGTAGGATGCAGCCTGGGTCACCGTCCGGTCCCATTGATCCTGTGTTTTTGGCATTGGAGAGGGCTGTTTTAACCTGAGTGTCTGTGATGTCAGGGGCACTACATTCTTCTGGTATGGTTATGGGCCCTTCTGGGGGTGAGAGGGGGGTGAAGTTTGCACTTAACCTGTCTGCCACAATGTTGGCGATACCGGTCGGTTCAGTGTATTTTGTGCCATTCTGCACTAACTCCGAGCAGATCTGGGAATTGCCACTTAGCTTCTTGATATAGCTAAAGAATGCTTTGTGGTTATCTTTGGAGTCCTTGGCAATTTTTCTTTCGAAGCTAACATTGGATGATTTTATGAGGGATCGTAGTTTCTTGCTGATACTGATCAGGGATGTCTTCCCCTCTTGGGATTTTACTCTTTTTTGTACTAGTTTCCTGCTTCTATTGTATAGCTTGTTTATGGCAGGGGTCCACCAGACTGGTTTCCATTTTTTGCAGGAGTGAGTCTTGGTTTTGCTTGGGATAGCATGATCAATGCATTCTTGTAGGTGCCTGTAGAGTGCATTAGTAAAGGATTTTCCAGCTTGGGCACTGTTATCCTTTAGCATGGGGGATTTTAAACTTTTCACCTTGGTCTTAAGTAACGTGAAGTTTGCTTTTGAAAAGTTTTTCACAATAGTTTCTTTGACCAGGGGTGGGTGTGGAATGTGGATATCCAGAGTGATTAGTTTATGGTCATATCTAACCAGCGAGGGGTTGATCTCCGGTGTTGAACACCGGTCGCCCATGTTGGTGATGACCAGGTCCAATATGTTGTCACCTCTGGTGGGGGTGTTGACCAGTTGATCCAGGGTGTTTGAGTTTATAAATTCTAGGAAATGTTGGGCAAGGAAGTTAGTACTTGAGTAGTTCTCCCAGTTAATGTTTGGGTAATTGAAATCACCCAATATCACCGTGTTTGGTAGGACCTTTATGTTTCCCATTGTTTCCAGAAATGTGGAATTGTGGTCCTGGGACATGGTGGGTGATCTGTAGCAAGCTATAATTTGAATTGCAGTTCTGCCCATTGTTAGTCGCACGTGGATGATCTCTAAAGCATTGTGCTGTGCACTAACCAGGAGGTGTGGGTATCATTGATGAATATGGATATACTCCCACCTTTTGTATTTCAGTCCAAGTTTTGTGGATGAAATGTATGGTATGAGTTGTAGCATGGTAGTGCTGGGGTGCTCACTGGAGCCTTAAACCAGGTTTCTGTTACTGCACATATATCGATTTTCTCCATACTGAGGAGTGCCTCGAGTGCATGCATTTTAAGGCTTAGACTTCTGACACTGAGTAGCATTACCGTCAGTTTTTTGTTACTTGTGCTATTTATGGTGGTGGGTTTGTCTTTTGAGCCTTGCCTAAGAAAGGCACTATGGGGGTGGCAAGAGCCTTGGCCAGTATTCGAAAGCCTAAGGGTGACAGGTGCAAGCCATCTCTAGCAATGCAGCATGGCTTGTCGAGCATGTCATCCCATGCTGACGGACACTGGATCCCCTTTGAATGACATCAGTAGCTTAGCCAATTGTTGAAATTGATCATTTTTTCTTTATACCATGGTATCATTCTTGGTGAGGGCAGGATGCTACTCAGGGTCAGGGTCATACCGGCCTGGGCTACCTGATCAAAGAGCTCTTCCATGTCTCTTTTCATGTAGTCCAAGGAGGTACGGCTCAGGTCATTCACACCAACATGGACAATGACAGAGTCATATTTGTACTTGTTCTGGAGTGACCTGAGTTCTTGTGTTATGTGGCAGATCCTGGCACCCAACAGGCAGCTAACAGTAACCTTCTCCTTGCTCAGCCTAGTGAGTGGAGTGTCAGTGTGCCTGACTATGGAGTCGCCTATTACTAGTGTGTTGGGTACGTTAGTATGCCTTAAGGGCTGTGATTGCATGACACACTGGTTTTGTGAAGTATGTGTTTCATGGTTTGTGTTGGGGGTGGAGGTTGCTTAGATGTCTGCTTTGGAGGTCTCTGTTGCTTTTGCAGATTTTTATTTAGAGCCTCCAAGTATGTTTTTGTGTATTTATGTGTGCTTTTTGCCAGTGCTGGTTTCATAGGTCTGTGTGAGACTGGTGGTGTGATGCAAGTAATTCTCTTCTCCTCTTGACTATCTGATCCAGGCTTGGGTTGAGAGAGCTTAGCCTCCAGTTTGGCTGGATAATTGCATCTCTCGCATGTATTAGTGTTTGGTGGTAGGTGGAGCGGGTTGTCTGTGTACATGAGGCAGTTGTAACATTGCCTTATAATGCCCAGATTCACCAGTTGGACTGGAGAGTACACCTGAAACTGCCCTTTGGACATGCTTGGATAGGTACAGTGAGCTGTTTTACTGACTAGCTGGTAAGGTTGAATAGGGAGCCTTGTCCTTCTTTACAGTATGGGGGGGTCTAGTGCTAAGGTTTATTAGTGCTTGCTATGAGTTTTGAGCAAGTGCTGGGCTGAGAAGTGAATGGTGTGAGTGCTTAAGTTGAAAGTTTGTCTAGTTCCAAGGGAAATATTGAAGAGTAGACTTTGTGGAGCCAGGAATGGTTATATCCTAGCTAACCGGTGCTGCCTGGTGTGCAAAACTGTGCTAATGCGGGTTTTATAGCAGGGAAATGAAAAAGATAGAAATTAGCTCAAAAATGGCCAATAAACTAGTAAACTACTTTTGTGAAAAAAAAATGCTGAATATGTTTAGAAACACAGTGAAGCTACAACCGTATTTTAGATTTCAAGTCGCTACTTTATAATTTATAGCCTCCAAAATGTAAGTGTTTTTAGAGTCAGTTCACAACAAATGAAAATCACAATTTCTTTGTTCCTCAAAGTAAAATGCTATTGCATAAAAAAGAAAGAGAAAGTGCTACTGGAATTTTAATTTGGCACTCAGAAATTCAGTGTGAAGATGTTTTGTTACCTTTTCACCTAAAAGCAAAGCCTAGATACAGATTAGAACTGAATATCCAGATTTGTTGTCCAAAAGTTTTGCTAGAGAATATCAGACTGCTGAGAGATATAACTATGTATTGATAGCTTTCATCAATAGGCCTATATGGCCATCAGAATGTATTAGACTATTACACTCATTTTCCATTCCGTACGAGTATACAATTTCTGCTCAGGGTGGCAGAATGCTGCCTACATACAGAATGTGCCTTTATTGCCTTGTCATTATATCATATACAAAAAACAATAATCTACTACTGCACAGGTTGTGCTGGACTGGTGCAGAGTGGGGGTGGAAGAGCATCCGTTGATGGTTTTGCAACAAATGCCTTAAGATTACCTTATTTGTTTACTGTAATATGTTGTATGGAAACTGAAATATAACGTTCTATATACAATTAGCAAATCCAAAGTTACAGAGGGCTTTTGTTGTCATTGTTTGGCATTATACCTAGTTTCTACCTGGGGCTTTTTGCCAAATGCACATGAGACCAGGTGATATTAATATCCAAAATATATATACTTTACATCCTCAATAGACCAGAAGAAAAAAAAAACACAATTTTTATTTTACCATCACAAGCAACATTTCTATTGGTGAATTTAAGTGATGGTATAGACTCCATGTACTGACAAAGGCATTGTGATTACATGTAAATCAGGACTAAGATGTAGCAAAACAAATTCTTAGGGATAGAATGGAATTCCAGAGAAAGTTTTATATTATATTTATTTAACTTTTACTTATTTAATTACTTATTTATATATTTGTTAATTGGGTAAGTGGGGTGATCCAAATGCTCTTTTCAGCTACAAGAAGAGCAACAATAGACACAAATCAGAGGCATAAGGCACTTACACAATAAATGAAATTCAAATAACACAGGTACAATACTTAAAAATCTAGTAGTACAAATGCAAAAGTTTGGCAATAAAGGGCACTTTAATATTTAGCTGTGTATGATCACATAAATAGTGCAGTAAAGGTTTTAATTTGAATTATTATCAGCTGGAATCTCTGAAATATTTGCAATGATTATCAGCAAAGAAGTATCTTGTACTCAGATTTCTTATTTGAATTCCTGGAATTTTACACTTTGAACTATCTTTAGGGTACTTTAATATGGCAATTTTAACACAGCCAAGTCTAATGTTTCAGGTGGCTTTTCTTTGTTGTCAAAGTCTGCCGATATGTTTAGTTTCCACCTGGGGCTATTTTATTATCAGCTTTAAAGGCCAGGTGAATTAATGTCCAGAATATATGTATACAAAGTTGTCTTTATTTCATAAATAAAGAAATGCTTTATATTTCGCCAGACATAAGGTCTTTTATAAACAGGCACTATCCATCTGTTCAGATGTGTTCATTGCTGCAGTATTCCTAGTTTCCATTCAGAATGCTGATTTTAACTTTTTTTTCAGATTGTCGAATATAATAATAGTCTAGAATTCTCCTTTAATGTTTTTTTTAGATCAGAAGTAAAAAACCCTTTACATTTCACTAGGAAAAATACATGTTTTCAGTTGTAACAGACCTTACAGTACTGGTGTCTAATTCAGACGTTTGCCTCACTGGTTCCCCTGTGGTTAAAGTAGCAGTCTTTTATATTCTTATGTAGTAGTGCACCCTATCATTATTACTTGTGAGTTTTATAATGAAATCTGCAAGGATGAATTTTACATGAAGGCATTATAGGTTTAGAATTTCTGGAACTGGTAAACTGCAGTACTTTATGAAAGCATGTGAGTAGCCATTGCAAAAGCTGTGTAACATTTGCTGAAGTTTTTTGTGCTTTATCATTTACTGAAGTTAATAAATTTTAAGCTGTATTTTGCAAAAATCTGCCGTTCTGAAGAACGGACAAATAAAGACTTTGAATGAGAAAACAACGGGCTCCTGAGATTTGTCTTGCAATTGTTTCTTCCATTCTTTCAAGCTATAAGCTTTCCTGCATAGCTGTAGCCTAATGAGCTTTGAATGTTTAGCCGGGAAATTTTCAATAAGCAGAAGTGGTTCTTCTCATAGTTATTTTGGACATATCACCTGAGCATGATTGTGAGTGGACAACTCTATCCATTCTAGCAGGTCTGAGTTGAACTTTTCCAGATTTTGTGCATTTTTTACTTGTGGTTTGGTAAAACAAGTACCCTATTTCACACATGGAGAACAAAAGATTTAAGTAATGACACCTGCAAAAAGTATGTTAATGCTGTTATCAGTGAGCTCTTATCTTGGTTATCATGAGGCCTGACAGGACATAAATACTTTCATCAAGCCACCTCTGGGTCTGTCTTTGGTGATGGTTAGATAAATCACCTCTGCTGATATTCATGGAAAGAAACCAAGTGAACACTTGATCTGGTAGATACTAGAAAATATCAAGAAAGCTGGCATCATCTTGGAATAGTCACTGGAAAAGGTATCACCAACTTTTAACATAACATTATCTAACAAAGCATAAAATCTACACCTTACATGTTTATAAAAATGTTATTGTCAGGTACATGAAAAACTAACTTTACTCTGACCTACACTTCTTCATCATAGCATGTGAGCTGTTATGTGTTAGTTCATATGTGTCTGTTACACTTGTTTGGAAATTATAACTGATTGTTTTTCCACATTTAAATCATTTTATGTTTCCACCTTAGTGGACACGTTGTGCCATTGCTTCCAGACTTAATTAGTGCTACAATTTCTCAATGACTTTCTTGACCTTGCAGAAATTCTCCAAACATGCTGCTGCATGCTTTGCATGGATTCATATTGCTAGATTGATTACCCTTCTCTTGACTGTCCAAATGCAACTTACTGAAACCACTTTCAACAAACTTTGGAATGAGGTTCACTTTTTTTTGCAGGTCGCAAACTAGAGCCCTAGAACAACCCCATGTGAGGGGATAACCCCATTGTGGATACACAATAACAGAAAAAAGAGAATTCCCCCAATGTTGCATAAATACTTTCCTAAGGTTTACTCAGATTCCGCTCTGCTTTGCTAGAAGACTATCAAGGGAGTTTCTAAAAGAAGCTTTAAGATACAATTTTTAATTGAGAATACACTGTCTTTTTATTCTGCTGACTGAGATTGTAAATCATGTCTGGCGAATAAGTGTCTTGGCCCACAATAAATTCCCAAATATACACATATGTGAAGAATAGAACCAAACCCCAGTCATTTTAGAAGAGCCAAATCATGGTCAAAAGGGGACCTAGGCAGAGTATTACACAAGCCCACCAAGCCATTCCAACATAAATACTGTTCAAACCTGTTGGAGTGCATACTATTTTATTATTTATTTTTAACATGATTACAAGTATTTAGATTTAATTTGAAACTATTATTTGAAATTTTAGAGCACAAACATGCAAAAACATCAATGTCCATTTGCCAAAAAAAACAAACAAACAAACAAAAAAAAGTCACATTGACAACAGACTTGTCATGAGAAACATTATACTTCTCTTCCCTTGACACTCACATTCATTGAAAATGCATTAAACACTTATTGCAAATTCATTAAATACTCACTGAAAATGCATTAAAATTGACACTCATTAAAAATTCATCTGGCCAGTAGTAGGTGCAGTATGCCTATGGCCATATGCTCCTTTCAAATCATGCCCCCTCAACTACATTTTTGGAACCATGCATAAATGCATGTGTTCTTTGATTCAACTTTCTGAAGTATTTTAAATTATATTTCGTGTTTATTACAGCAACGTTTGCTTGATTGCATTTTAAAATTGTTGTTTTGAACATTTTTCCAATAAGCAGTAGAACCAACAATGATAAAAGTATCCATTCAGAATATTTCAACTGAAAGAGGCCACTGAAACTGTTGTTATTATAATCCCCCAATGTCCATATTCAACAATTACTGACAGTTAATCAAATGTACACACATCCCGTCTGGAAGTGATAAAAATTGCCAGAGTAAAGTAGTCCAATTTGATTTACACAAATGCACACTAGTCCTGCAAAGACAGATTAGTAAAAGTTATCAGCTCATCAGGTCATTTTTATCAACAGATATACCTCAGACCAATCACTTATAGTTACACTGTTGAATGCATTCTTTTCAGATGTCAGTGTCAGTGTCAAAAAAGTTAATTAATGCCTGAAGTCATGCATTTCAAATTTATTTACGCAGTTTGATTTGTCTGATTTATCTTATTCCTGCATTTCTTGATGTCTCATCTGTTTTGTTAACTTATTAACTCATGCTATAGATGTTTATGTTGCACGTTAGAACCACATATACCTACTACATTGTAACCCTGCCTGAAATCCTGCTCTGAATCATTTTCACTACCAGCCTTTACTGTCCCTGGTTTTATTTTAGCTAGTCGCTGAGGAAAACGAGAATTATTCTTTACATAGCAAAACTGCATCTATTTGTGTAGATTTATTGCACTACTTTTAAATACATTTTAAGCTTTTGTACTTGCTTTCTGCTGATTCTCTGGCACAGAGCAATGCTACTGGTTGTTTTGCCAATAGCTGAAAGCAAGCTCTGTCTGTGGATACATTTGCTTCATTGTTCAGATGCACACGTCTCTATTGTTTTGTCCTCATCTGCAGTGTAATGCAATTCCCTGTATTTGTTGCAATACCATGTGTGCTATTACTATTGTCTCCTTATTTTCTATCTCTGTAACCCCCCCATACTGCATCTCTTCCTCCCCCTCCTTCCCTGTTATTTTTCTCTGAGCACTCGTGTACCCCCTCCTACCCTACTGCTTGTACCTCTTTTATACACCTCCATGCCTGCCTAACCACCTCCTCTTTAGTGTTTTTTCTCTCTAGTTAGTATTCATTCACACTTCTGACTATGCTATCTTACCAATGGAACTGATCTCTTAAACTTGCTCTGTTTCTCGTTTTTTTTAGTTTCTTCTGCCTTATTTTCTGCCCGAATATTTACCTGCTTATCCTACAGCAACTTTCACACCATGCTCAGCGTTACTACACCTCTTGGAGACCCTCTGAATAGTGCAGAACCTGTGAGTGCACAACAATTTCTGTTAAATAATGCATGTGTTTTAGCCTACTGTACTGCCAATAACTTTTAAGATTAGGAGTATTTGTATTAGAAAGGTCTGCACACACACCTATCCCCCCCAGCCTGCCTCTTTTGTCTGCTTCCCCTTGCCAGCATTTTATTATGTTAAAGTAGCTTGTTGTTCATTTATTTTAAATGTTCATGTCATCTACTAGATGGCAGCATTGACTGGGAAAACCAAGTTTTCATACTGCTGAAGCTCCCACAGCTGTTATTTTTCTTATGGAGCGAACCCTGTTTAACTGCATGTAGTATTTAGCTGTCTTAGATATATGTTGTTAGTTATATTTAATTACACCCAACATAGCCTAGCAGTCTAACTGCTGCTCCTGCCCTCCATGAGCCTATAGATAATCACGGTCGTTCTCTGTACAGTAGCACAGCACCATCTACCTACTTTTTCCTGTCCTAACCTCCATGATTTCTTCCCTTTTTCACTCAGTATTGTGCCTCTCCCTCATACCTGCTCACAGACATACCTTTTTTGATTGTTTTCTTTTTCCCTTGTGCTTCATTCAGCTGGGTCAAAGTGCTCCGTTTGGCCTCACTATACTCAGGCTCTTTCTGCTCCCATACCCTACCCCCATTCCCACCCACCCCACACTCATTAGATTTATACTCTCTACACTCCTCCCCCTCACCCTATTAGCCAATCTCTCACACTCCACCAATAGCCCCTTCCCCTGCCTACCTTTCCCTTCCCCTCAACCTAATTTATTCCTCTCCTATTCTACTACCTTCTCATTCTCCTAAACTACTTTACTTTTTGTACTATCCCCATTTCCATCCCACCTTACACCTGCTCTACTTTTTCACATATTTCTCCTCTTCACTGTCTTCCCAAATATTACATCTTCACAGCAACACTTAAACTATCACCTTACAATTCCTTCTGTCACCCCTTTACCTTACAATCCCCCTCCTCCTCCTAATATCCCTGTCAACATCATACCATACATTACTACAATTACAAACACTAACACCTACCCTCTCTCATAGTTACCTATCACTCATTAACTCCCCTCATTTTTCATCTCCCCATACCTATTCCAAATCACTCCCTCCCACCTCTTTAAGATAAAAAAGTATCCCAACATATCTCTTTCCACCTCTATAACACACATACCTCCTTTATCCTTAATCTATTGCTTGGTTTCCTTGAATCAATACTCTTGGATGGGAACATCCACCCCAACCTAGAACCAACATCTGTTACCTCTCACAAGCAGTCACCCCCTACCACACCCCCTCACACACTACCCCAATTTCATACTTCTTCAGCTAAATTTCTAACTATTTCTTCACTGAATATCCAAAGTATTGTTAACAAAATCCCAGCACTGCATGCTTGGATCTCTCTACATTCTCCTCATATTCTAACCCTCTCAGAAACCTGGTTATGACCTCACATCTCCAACTCTGAAATACTTCCCCCAGGTTATAACATCTTTCGTACAGATAGAATAAACAAGAGAGGTGGAGGTTTAGCCATCCTCTTCTCTGACCAACACAATCTCTCCCCACTCCAAACTTGCATACCCAGCTTTGCTCCTACTGAAATCCTAATTGTAAACTGTCATCTGAACCCTCACAAAAAATACCATTGTATCCATTTACATCCTCCCAGGTGATAACATCCCAATTTTAAAAACATTTCTCTTCTGGCTCAACCAACACATTCCCTGTGAAACTATTATACTTGGTGGTGTCAACATTGATTGGGCTTCACTCTCCTCCTCATCTCCAACTCATAGCCCCAATCTGTTTGGTTTCCACCAACTTATATCCTCCCCTACCAGGACCAGCAAACACTCTAATACCACTTCTATAATAGATTAGATCCTTACTTCTGACCCCAGTGTCTATCATAGCCCTAGCATTCTTCCTGACTCACATAGTGACCATCCCCCTACATAGACATTTCAAACATCCTGCTAAAAAGCACCATTACAGAGACTGTCACAATCTAACTCAGTTCAACCCTGATAAGTTCAACTCTACTCTGTCCAACATCAACTGGACCTTCCTTCATAACCTCCCCCTTAATGATGCTGTAACTACTTTCAACAAGATATTCCTTGATGTTCTAAACTCCATGGCCCTAACCAGAAAAATTAGGATAAAATCAAACTGTGCCCCTTGGTTCATTAAACAAACATGCTCTGTTGTGGATCAGAGGGATGCTGCCTGGAAAACTTGGAGCAAAAATAAAACTTGTCCCCTACTCTAACGTTATAAATAACTTAGAGTAACGTGTGTAAATAAATTGTCATTAAAGACAAAAAAAAAACTTTCTTTAACTCCAACCAAGGTAGCCCATACAACATCCTAAAAAAATATGGTCTACAGTCAATAATATCCTCTACCCAGTCAAACTTCCTACCCCTAACCCCTGACCTCTCCATACTGCAACAGAGACCACTGCATTATTAAACAAACATTTCATAGAAACAATTCAGAAACTTCTACTTCTTCTTTTGGCTTTTCCCGGTAATTGGTCACCATACCGGATCATCTGTCTGCTCATGATTAGCAGTGGAGTTTTTACAGTGTTACAGTGTTGAGTTGCCAGCCCAGCATCCAACCTTCCATGGAAGGAACACACACACAGGCACTCATGCCTAAGGCCAATTTAGAGTATCAAATCCAACTACAGCATGTCTTTAGGATGTGGGAGGAAACTGGAGCACCCAGAGGAAACCCACGTAACCACAGGGAGGACATGCAGACTCCACACAGAAGGCACCCCAGCTGAGGATCAAACTGGAGAGCTTCTTGCTGTGAGATGAGAAACAATTCAGAAACTAACTCAACAAAACTCCTCTGCCTCTTCTCTACCTGTACCTCCCAGTCCCTCTTCCCCATCACTTTCTCCTTTCAACCTGTTTCCACTGCATTCATTAAAACACAACTGAATAAACTCCAACCCTGTTCTCCCTCTGTCAACAATTTACCCCCTCACTTCCTTAAAATCACTGCCAAATCTATTGCCTACCCTGTCTCTATTCCTATAAATCAATCTATCCCTGAGGCCCTTGTCCCTGACATATGACATTTTTTTTTCACAATCACTCTCCATAAAGGAGGTAACTCCACCGACCCATCCAGCTATCACCCCATTGCAATACTATCCCCACTTTCCATAATTCTTGAAAAATGTGTCCACACTCAACTACTTAAACACTTACTGAATAGCAGTCTAATAACCCCCACCCAGCATGAATTTAGGCCCTACCACAGCACATCTACTGCACTATTCTCATTCACCCAAACTGTAGCAGAAGCCTGTAGTAATAGCCATATAGTCTCATCTTTTTTTCCTTGATCTTTCCAAGTCTTTCAATACGGTCTCTCACCCCAAAATGATATGTAAACTTTCTGTTCTCCATCTATCCACCCCATCAATAAATTGGTTCTCTAATTACTTATCTAATAGACAACAATCTATATGCTGGCAATCTATCACTTCCCCATTTCTACCTGTAAACACTGGCATTCCCCAAGGCTCTACCTTGGGTCCCCTCTTGTTCAAAATCTTTAATAACAGATTACACTCTGCTGCTAACTTCTCTACACTGTTACAATATGCCAATGACTCAACCCTTAATACCACTGCCCACAGCATCCCAGAACTCATTGCTTGTACCCAAGACAGGGTTCCTATCAGTTTGTTGAAACTTCAGTTGTTCAAACACCATATGTTCGAACTGTGAAGTTCAAAAACTGATTATCGCAAAGCCGCGGAACACCAATTTCTTTCCCAGGGAAAGAATTCAGTGGGCCATTTCTGTGGCTTGGCGATTTTCAGCACTGTGGTGGAACATTACGGGTTGGGTTCAGGTAAGTGTGTGATTGTGTGGACATTAGGGTTAGGGAGTGGGTTAGGTCAGTTAAGGTTAGGGCGTGGGTGAGGTGGGTGTGCGATAGTGGCAGACTTTAGGTTTAGGGTGGGATAGGTGAGTTAAGGTTAGGGCACGGGTCAAGTGAGTGTGCGATAGTGATGGACCTTAGGTGGGTTTGGGTTAAGGTAAGTGGATAGACAGTAATGTATGTACAGTTTAGGTAGGGTTAGATGTAGGATTTTAAGTGTATGTGTTTGGATTGCTTTTTTTTTGGTATGCTTGTGTTGTGTGTGTGTTTCTTGGAACAGTGATTTTTTTCCCTGGGAAAAAAATCGCTGTTCTAAGTCTTCGATGGTTTTGCACTTTGAGGTTAGAAGTTCGAACATGTGGTGTTTGAACCTCTGCCGTTTCATTGAAGTAATATAGACCCCCCAACACACCTTCACCTCTATCAAAACCTGGCACACTGATAATCAACTAATATTAAATCCAAAAACAACAAAGCTCCTACTTTTCCTTCCCAAAACACTGACACACCATAAACCCTCCTTCTCCATTACCTCTCTTTTTAATTCTATCATCACACCTGAATACTATCCTAAATTACTTGGTATTACTATCGAAGACAAACTAAAATTTGGCATGCATATCAACCATTGTATAAAAAAACAACCAAAAACTTGGACTCCTGTACCGTAATCATAAGCTACTTTCTCCCTCCTCCAAATCCTCCCTTACCATGTTTCTTCTCTTACCCTGTCTTCTGTATGCAGCACATGTCCTTAATAACCTTCAGTCATCTCTCCACTCCAAACTAGAACAAACTTACCACAAAATTGCTAGGTTTGCCTCCAATCTACCATATAAATCCCACCACTGCCTTGCTCTCAAGTCTTTACTACGGCCTGAATTCTAAAAACCACATCTTCTTCCACAACTACATATTACGCACTCTATACTCTACAGCCCAACTTTCTGTCCCTCCATCGCTAACATTGTATCACTCCTACCTGATTCCTGCTGTTCTCTTCCTAATCTCTACCTTCTTACTCTAACCATATTTCTTAGCTTCTATCTGTCTTTCAGAATGCTTATTACTGTATATCTACACCACGTTCATGTAAATACCATTGTACATAGAGTTTATTGCTGCCACTTGTATATATTTTTGCATACAGAATATATTGTTGTTTCAGTACTATCATTCTGCAACTAGAGCTCAACTGTATTAATAGTGGAGTTTATCTTGCATGTACAACGCCTTGTTACTATATTCTTGTAAGTATATCTCTTTGTGTAATTTTTGTAATTTGTTCCCTGTATATGGAGCTTTTCTTCTCGGGTCTCCACTGAAAATGGGTCTCTGGCTCAGTTGGACTAACCTGCTTAACAAATGACAATAAATAAATAAAAATACAATTTAACACAAACACAGGGCAGGATTCACGAAGCCTCCGTGTAAGAGATACAAGGCTTACACGGAGGCTGCAGTTAAATGGTGTGACGTCAGCATGTCATGCATATGCATGAGGGCATGCTGAATCACACCTAAGGCTAACACGGTCCATGGAAGACAGTAGGGGGCGTGTCCGTAGGCCGAGCCCTGCAAGCGGACACGCCCCCAGAAGAGTAAAAGTGCCCAAAGTAAACACCCATGACAGAGTCCATGGAAATGTGAATAAACACAACACAACACATGCCCCCACAGACTATGAACATAAAATATATAAATGAGCATGTTATATTTTTTATTTAAATTATAAAGATGTTTGCCCGTGAGTGCGCTCGTTTGCGCTGGTGTGCCCGTAGCTCAGACATGGTTAGCAGTAAGTGGAAAAGCATATAAGAACTAACTATGCAAAGTAAGCCAAAAAGCAATAGCGTAGCGGTAGAGACGTCAGCTGAAGAGCAGGCAGTCATGGCTCGAGCCCCCACAACATCAATTTTTATTTATAGTAAAATAAGCACGAAACAAGTCCCCGACATATATGTACACATATAAAATTATATTTTATGTAAAATGTAATGAAATAGGCCATTTATTCTGAAGTAATATGAGATAACAAAATAAGAAAAAATGCCAGATGTGCCTATAGCTGAGCTACAGTTTAACAAGGTGAGTGCATCTGCCCATAGGTGAGTAGTGGTTTAACATGTGCAAAATGAGTGCCCATAGGTGAGCAGTGGTTTAACACGCTGAAACTGTGTGCCCCTAGCTGAGCTTAGCGTAAGTTGCGTGCTGACAGCCAAATGAAGCGTAAACCAGCATACCCTGTTTGCACAGAGCTGCGTGCCGTGCCAACAAGCTAACCGACGGGCAACGTTGAGCAAGCTGTAACAAAACTGCCTTTACACAGACACACCCCCTAACCTGTCTAGACAGTCATAAAATTTAAAAAGCAGTGGCCAGGTTCGAACCCAGGATACCATGCACCATAGTCAAGGTACTGAACCACTAAGCCATGACAGCTGTACTTAGAAAAGCAGTAATAGCAAATATATAGGAATGAATAGAAAGTGGAGCATGACAAAGCAGGTTTTGTAAAGTTGATACAATTCCAAAATGGCCAATCACAGATATGTGCGGGAAAAACGGCATATATAAGCCCCATAGGCGGGAATACACAGCATAAACAATTGTAGAACTAACTTGCAGCCAGAATGTCAGGAGTAGGTGAGGGTAGTTACTTTCGAGCACAGAGGTGGGGCGTTGAGGAGTCCAGATATATGGTCTGGCTCCTAGTCCACAATCATGAGGCCCAACTCATGCAGGGCCAGGTCCTGTGGGGAGCATATAGGGCTGAGGCGTGGGACCGGTTGGCTCATGATCTCACCAGTGCCACAGGGATTCCAAGGACTGGTGAGCAGGTCCGTCACCACCATGCGGACCTGAAGAGACGTAAGCAGGACCAACTGAACCTTTGGATCCAGGAGGCCCGGCAAATGCCCAACGCCCCACTACTGAGTAAGTTACATTTAATTATGTATGTAAGAAATTAAACTAGCTGATATTATGGAGCTGTGTATTCCAATATTACTTAATTTATATTACAGCTGCAGGTGTCCGTTCTGCGAACCGCAGAGCCTATGGTGATAGGCTGGTGCGGTTGCGCCACCAGGCTGGTCAGTAATCCTCTCCCAGTAACTGTAAAGAAATATAAAAGTATGACAGTTAGCAAAAGAGTGCAGTGTAGTCACTAAGTAATAAAATGTGCAAGTAACAGTGTAAGAGTGTTTGCAAGTATTGCTTGATTACAAAAGTGTGTTGCAGTCTGTAATCCAAACAGAAAAATGAAAATGTCTGAAATAAAGTCTGAAATAAAGATGCCCCACCTGTAATATAATAGTACACAACCTGCAGCAGGCTGAAAAGTACAGATGCAGAAGATGAGCAAATCACGTGTGAAATATATCCCTGTTGAAATACTGAAACATGACAGAAGTGAGACTGCTGGAAAGGATTGTAATAACTACAGGTAAAACATGTCAATAAAGCCTAGAAGTAAGTGCCATCCTGAATAGTAAAATGAAAACAAGTGAGAGAGTGTGAGAAAGAGTTATGAATCCACCAATAACGTAGTAATAACCCCTGAATAAAGTATACTGCAGTCAGTACAGAATGAAATGAATGTGTCAAGCAGAACCAAATAGCAAAATGTGTTCAAAGTGTTGCTGCAGCTGGAATGTGTATCCCAAAATCTGGATATGTTGCTCTCAGTCTGCAATATGCAGATAGTATGATTGTCTGAAATACCAAACATCCACAGTTGTCTATAGCTGTATAAAGCAAATGTAGCAGGATGATGTAGCTGAACAAAGCCAGATATGAATGTGTATGAATAACAATAAAATGTATATTGATGTAGCAGTAACAGTCCTATCACCAAATTGAAGTAGTTATCATATAGGAAACTGTAGTTAGAACAGTAGTGTGTATATCTCTGCAGCTATTAGAAATGTACAGCATATGTATTGGTATTCGAAGGTGTTAATAATATTTTCTTCACCTCACCCTATAACCACATATAATCCATTCCACGTGAAATTGGTATGTGCAATCACAATTAACACCCCTGGACATTTGTCCTGTTGGGTTATAAATATTTGCATGTACGTTGATGCATCTGCCCTGTTCATACATCCAAACCTGATGGCCTGTTGCCATCAATCAACCCTGCATGTTGTTGGACTGTGTATTGCTGTTCAAGTTATGCATGTGTTATGCTCGCTGTTCAATGGTGTGAATATCTGGGTGTTTGGTTAATGGGAATACTAATGTACGCTGTTACAACTAATTGCGAATGGTTTTGTATTTTACTAACCCAAACTGTCATGACATAATGCAAAACATAGGACGACAGGGATGGTGGGTTCCAGCGGACCCACCTCTCCCACCTCAGCTGGCGAGTGCACCTGGCACTAGTGCCCAGTCTGGACCCTCCTCCGGTGGCCCTGTGCCACCTGTGGGTGGAAGCGCTGCAGGGGATGGGGTCCATCCCTCCTCTGCAAGTGTGGCCTGAGGAGAACCACCACTCACCCTCCGTAGCGTCCAGACTGTGGTGTGTAGGGAGATCCGGGACTCTGTTCTTGGGCCCCAATGCCAGCTTGAGGCACAGGTGGCACAACTTACGGGCATGCCTGTTGCCCGGCCTACACAGCCCCCAGCACAGCCCTGTCCTGGGCAGTGAAGGAACAGTGGCAACTGCCCATGGGTGAGGATATCAGTTCCACTGTTGCCATCTGTGGGCTCATGGGCTCTGGATATCCAAACATCCATCCCCATCAATTGTGTAACCCCCCACATGTGTCATACACCGCCCCTGTATGCGTCTTGTTTGTCTTGTCTGTTGACCTACCCAACCTACCTCCCCAGCTATACCAACTTCCTTTACCTGACATACCACTCTCACCTGAAAAAAAAAAAAAAAAAAGGGCACTCTGTACCCACAAAAAAATTATGCCCCATACATAGCTGCCCATTCCGCACACATGTCTGCTGGACATGGAATCTATCAATTACAATTGGCTGTACAACAAGTATTATTGTTGTCCTGACACCTCTCTCAGGGGTGGAAGGTTTCAAATGTCACACCAAATTACAAACATATGCACAGCTGTTGCTGATGAAGAAATGGGCAGCTATGGGCCTTACCTACATCCCTCCTGCAAAACCCAAGCTTGTTTCCCTAATGTCTTACCCTCTTTGTGACCCCTTTTTCACCACTTTCCTGTCTCCTCATTTTAATTTCTTTCAAAGAAAATAGCGCGGGTGTGCACCAGAGTAAGCACTGTTAAGCGGTTGTAAGCGGGTGTTTGCGGAGCTGAACGCCAGTGCGCATGCGGAAGCTCTGCGCAAACAAGCGCTAACCCGGTTACAACTGCTTAAAAGTGCCTTAGTCACTCTGATTGACAGGTCCGGTAGTCAGTTCAAAAGCAAAATAAAATCCCACTGTCAGTCCTGAGCCCAGGACCTTGGAAACAGTAGTCTGCATGACCTACCACTAAGCCATGACTGTTATGCAAGGACATTGTGCTAAAATAAATATATCATGTAATAGTAGGAATGAATGTAAAGGGAATATAGGATGTGTACTACACAAAGCATGTCATGTAAACGTACTGTAAAATCTAGTGGATTTCCATAATAGTAGTGTGTGAACAGAAACAGCCATGCTAGTTGGTAGCTAGTAGGTAATAATGTCAGTTAATGTACATATATAAATGTATGTATATTTACATATATATATATATATATATATATATATATATATATATATATATATAGTTGTAGGTGTCAGTGTGCATACACACTTAGTACAGGAAACAGGAGAGAGGAATGGAGAAATGTGAATCTACAACACAGCCTGAATCATGAGAGAGATACTAACCTTTACACTCACAGAACAGTGTCCACAGCATACCAGCATGGTCACCGCCCTTACAATCTGAAAGGGCAACGCCTATCTCACATACCCTTTTATAGCACTGTCCTGAAATCACAGTGAGAACTGCAATCAGTACACAACTGGCTGCATGCAATTAGCAAATGCTGGCTTAAAATTGGTGCAGAGGCCATCACATGGACTTATGCAGATACCTACAAAAGCATCCTGTACTCACACTCCACACATGCAATACTTTCATTGCACCGTCTGGAGGCAGAGAGAGAGAGAGAGAGAGAGAGAAATTAAAAAGAAAAAAAGAAAGTAAGAACACAAACAACAACACACGTTACACAAACTAAGTTGAAGCTGTCAGCAGTGTCAGTACCAAACTGGGCTAGCAGCAGCAGGAAGCTGTAGTAATGGTAACGCAACCAGCTGCGACAAACACAGGTAATGTAAAGTAACAAGTTAATAGTCTACATACTGTGAATCCTCCATATGTGTCATAGGTCTGTATCTATAGGTATGTCCATGTGATATGTTGTGTGCACGTAGTTTCACCCAAAGGGGATGACTATACATTACATGTCATTCAGTGTTAGGCCATGATCCTGGCACCAGTTGTCCGTTTCAGTGAGGCCTGTCTGTAGGATGTGTGTGTCAGCTGGTGTAACGACTATGGCGCTTAGTTCGCAGTCATCTGGGAACTTTGTCATCCACAACCCGCACATGTTTGCTTTCACATCTGAGAAGTAAATGCCAAACAAGAGGGGTCCTAGGACAGAGCCCTGTGGGATACCACATGTGACTGGCATTGAGTCTGACATGGCTCCCGCAATATCGATATTATGGATTCTGTATGTCAACCAGTATGCAACCCATCATGTGACATATGTAGTAACATGTAAGCTAATAAGCTTGTCTATGATGCCTGAGTGGAGTACTGTGTTGAAGGCCTTAGGTAAGTCCAGGTAGGCTGTATGGACTGCGTTGCCCTCATCAATGGCTGTAGTGACTGTTTTGAAAGGTCAACCAGGTTCAAAAGGCAGGATCAGCCCATCACAAAGGCAAACTGGGTGGGATCAAGTGTCTGCAGGTACCCAATGTCGCTGTATATGCGTCCCATACTGAATCATTCCATAGCTTTGCAGACCAGGCTGGTTAAGCTTATGGGGCAGTAGTTCCCAGGGTCAGTAGAGGTGCCTCCTTAGTGGAGTGGGACCACTGTTGCTGTATGCCAGTGTTAGGGTACATATCCCATAGTACGGCCAAGGTTAAATATCAGTCTTATATGCGGTTGTATGTCCTCTTGGAGCTCACGTAGCACACATCCAGGGATACCATCAGGTCACATTGATGCTGTGTGTTCTGCTTTGCTGAGGGTGGCCCTCACCTGGACATCTGAGATGATAGGGAGGTTACATTCAGCTGTGATAAGTATTTCTAAGTGTGGGGAGAAGGAGGGAGATACGTGCACTGAACCTGTCTGCCAGAATGTTGCCAATATCTGTGTGTTCAGTGAATGTTAAGTAGGTGTGTAGTAACTCAGAGCATATCTGAGGCATTTGGTCCATATGTCTAACATAACTGAAGAAGGCCTTGTGGTTATCTATAGTGTTTGTGGCCATTTCCCTCCCAGAGTAGGCCATGGATGTTGTTATGAGAGACCGTAGCTTATTACCAGTGCTGACCACAGATGCCTTCCCTTTATGTGAATCTGCTCTGTCCTGCAGTAGCCTCCTTCTATCATTATACAATCTGCCTGTGGCTGGGGTCCACCAGACAGGATGCCTAACCTTTGTGCATAGGGTCTGGGTTAGAAATGTGTGTGCATGTTCCATGCATTCTTTGGGATGTCCGTGGGAAGCATTCGCAAAGGGGTCAGCAGTGTGGGTTGTGGCTTCCACTGGCCCAGTGGGCTGCATGGATACCATGTCAGTCCTAACAAGTGAATATCTGTCTAATCACATATATATCAAAGTAGTCTACTGTGCTGGTGGTGGTGTTGGTGTTGGTGGGATATGTATATCCAGGCCAAGTAATTTGTGTCCAGATCACACTAGTGGATGGCGTTCCACATACAGTACCTTGGTATGAACCCCAGAGTGAGGTTGTGCATTGGACCTGTCTCAGTGTGCTGACCGATGGGGCATGCTACTATGTTGTATGGAATGTGGCAGGTATTGTTACACAGGTGTTGGCTGAGCACTATCTGGCCATGTACATGTGTATCCAGCAAGAGACACACATGTGCTACATATGGGAGTAGTAGTATATCACTACAGTTGAGTATCATGTATAGTATGTGTGCCATATATTGCTGACATAGTCTGCTGATATCCTGTTTGTGTTCTCTTCCAGGGACTTGGCGCATCAGCGAAATCCTGCCTACTCTGCTGCAGAAGATGAAGGGATACACCAGAGCCTGGTGCGGGATTATGATATACTGTTTTCCCGCACCAGCCAGAATCAGCAGGAGAGGGCTGCACTGTGGCAAGACCTTGTCCGTAGGGTAAATGACATTGGCACGCATAATAGGACATATGAGCAGGTACGACATCACTGCAGTGATTTAATCAGAAATGTCCATCAGCGTGCGTCGGATATCCACAGGCAACAGGTCGCCACAGAAGGTGGGGTGGCCACACATCCCCCCCTCACCAGACTGGAGGGGCTACTCCTAAGTGTTGTGGCTCCAGCCCCAGAACATCAACAGCAACACATCTGCATCATGATGGAGGCTGGATCCACACAGCAACAAGACATGGAGCGTGCAGGTAATATGCCATATGTACACTTGACTGTTCTGTACACTGTTAGTTTATGCATGTGTAAGGTGTGTCCGTGGTATGTAGCTGTCAACATAGTATGTAAATGTGCAGGTGTGATATTGCCAATATCAGCAGCTGACATGTGAAAGGCAACTGGTGTACTACTGCACTGTATCATGCGCAGTATCAATGGCACAGTTGTGCCCACTGACATTAATCTCCTCATTTCTGCAGGTCCCTCCGGTGTTACAGAAAGGCAGCCCATCCATGCTGGTGAGTGTGTTTTAACAATACCTATAATAGTCCTGATAGTGCTAGTAATACTAGTGTAACTCAGTAGTGCTCTGTGTGTATACTGCGGGGTGTGCATGTGTGCATGTGTGCCTGTGTCCACGTGTGCATGTGTGCATGTGTGCCTGTGTCCACGTGTGCATGTGTGCATGTGTGCATGTGTGCATGTGTCCATGTGTTCATGTGTGCATGTGTGCCTGTGTCCATGTGTGCATGTGTGCCTGTGTCCACGTGTGCATGTGTGCATGTGTGCATGTGTGCATGTGTCCAAGTGTGCATGTGTGCATGTGTGCATTAGTGCATCACTGGTAACATTGCGTAGACATTGTAAACTGTGTTTCCTGTCTTTCTCCCACAGGTTCTGGTGCTGTTCTGGTCTCCTGCAGCAGGGAACCTGAATCTGGTGCCACAGGTACTGATAATGATGATATTTGTGTAATGGCACAGGAAGGTGTGTCAGGGTCCGTCATTGGTCAGTAGCCAATTGACAGTACACAGCTGTCAACCCCATCATTGCGCACAGTCATCCTGCCAGTACATCCTATGTCACCATTGTCCCTAGGTGATGGACAGGATATAGTGGGCCTTGACCAGGGTAATGTGGTATCTGTGGCACATGCTTCCCCACACAGCAGCCATGGGCAGGGTCCTGCGATGGTACCACACAGACAGTTGCCCATGGGTTCTCGTGGGAGCATCCGTGGGCGTACTGCCCCTGGCAGACGTGCCCAAAGAGGTCTGTCAACCTCAGCTATGTTTCAGGCTGTCATGCAGGCACAGTCGCGTATGGAAAGGTACACCAGACAGGGTCTGAGTGAGCTGAGAGCATGTCGCACAGCCATGACTGACAGTATGCGTGACATCGCGGATGCTATCCGTAATTTTACTGATGTCATAGACAGACGTTGTGGGGACATATTACAGCAGTTCCACAACCACATGTCCATGAGCCAGGGCAATGGTGGACGGTTGCGGCATCGACGTGGCCGTATGCCAGCAACAGCAGCAGCTGGCAGTTGGCGCGGATGACAACAGGCCCGCGGATTCCCCCATAGTGCCAGCAGCAGCCCCAGCAATGCTGGGTCTGTGCTGTCATCGGAACGTCCCAGGAGACCACGTGCACATGGCTCTGGACAGTCCCAACAGGGACCTGTGTCCAGTCAACACACTCCCACTTCTGATGACAGTACCCAGTCTGGCTTAGTACTGGATACGGTCCGTAGCACCCCTGCCAGGCACAGGTACCGTGTCCATGCCCACAGACACTGATCTGTATGACCTGCCAGGTGCAGTCTGTGGCTGTCCACAAACTCCAGTATATGGCAGCCATGAGGTGGAACAGTGTGCATGCATACACACATGCGAAATGTTAACACCTAGGCCTACCACATACATGCACACACTGCACCAACAGTGCCCCACCCTGTACTGCTGTCCCTCACCAACACACATACACACACATGTCAATTGGTGGTATCAGTGGCAGACTCAGGCATACCTAATTCACACCCTGTGCATATGATGAAACTGTGCCACCTCCTGCAATCTCCAACATCAGTGCAGGAACAGGTAAACACATTGCTGATGCACAGGGTGACTACATAGAAGTGTATTACTAGTATCATGTTGGTAACAGTACAGTGTGCTGATATGACTGTGTGTATACCCCAGCATGCCTGATGCAGTAACTGTATGACTGTCCTGAATTGTTATCTACACCCATAGTAAGTACCATAGTGTAGCAGCTGCACATTATTGCATACCAGTGGTAAGGTTATCAACAGATGGCCACATACATAGGGGAGAAGGTAATGCAAGTAGTGATACGCAATGATGGACATGTACAGTAATGGTGGCATGTTGCCCACAACGACTATGCAATGTGGATGTTTGCGCATGTTGATATGTGTGCAGTACCAATGTAATACAAATCACAATTAACTATGACATAATATCAGTTCTACCATGGACATCTGAGCTGTGCATTCCTGTGTACATGTTGATAGTACCTACATAATTGCACTGTTACCTACTGTAAGTGTTACCCCTTCTTTGTTGTACAATGGACTACTTCCAGCCCTGCTTACTGTAGCTTTGTTTGCATGCATGTGTGCTTGGGGTTCCCTGGAACACTGCTTCCACCTGCAATGCAGAGTTACAGAGCTTCTGTGGACTCCTAGTGACATCTGCATAGCGTACTATACGTATGTCAATTTTCCACATGACAGAACGTCACTGTCTGTCCTGTTCACATGTACGTTGCCTGTGACACATTGCACATGACTTACCTGGCATTTACCCACGTGTGCAGTCATATATGCCAGTGCTATGAAATCAGTAGCAGTACACCCACACATACTCACCTTCAGTATGTTGTTCCCCATTGGCCCTATGTGTTGGTAATCACCATGGCAATCACACTACTATGGTAGCATGTGCAAAGGTAACCTGAGAATCACCTCTATGGTCCAGTTGTGGTTTACGTGAGTCATGTGGCAATGTCACAGCTGCCACATGTATGCAGTCAACCCTCTCCCCTGGCCAGGAACGTACAACACATGTGTGGGATGCCACCGCATAGCCAATCTGGGGACTGAGCACTCTGAACCCAGTACTGCCATACCCTGTCAGGTGGCATGACATACTACAGTGACTACAATACCAGTCTGACATAGACCCGCACTGACAGCAATCCGAACACACTGGGGCATACTTGGAGACTCAGAATAGCATCCTGCCTGAGCATCACATACCTCTGCAGCTGGCAGACAGGCATACGTTACGTCGGAACAGAGCACATGCCACACATGGCACACACATCCCGTGTGCCACACACTCACAGCCTGTTGGGCTACACAACACACCTGCTACAGATGTGTCAGGTACCTCTCTTGACCGCTGCAGTGGGGTCCTGCTCAACAGGCTATACATGGTGAAGGTCACAGTGATATGCCTGTGGGGCACTATGGTCCACCACAAAACACATGCATACAGGTCAGTCAGAGGCATGGACACATATGACTCAGTCATTGACCATGCCACTATGGATGACCTGAGACATACCTCCCTGGACTACATGATAGGGAACATAGAAGGGATCTCTCAGCATGTGGCACGGGCCAGTATGAGCCTGATCTTGGTTGCCATCATACCCTCACCAGGTATGCTACCACAATATGTAGGAAGGGTGTTCTATGTCTACATTCTGCTCAATCTCCAATGTCATTCATAGGGTATCCAATGGCTGTCAACATGTGCTTACATGCTAGGGAAGCCACAATGATTTGTGAGGGACGGCTTGCACATGACACCCATGGGCCATTGTATATTGGCGAAGCCCCTTGATACACACATAGTGCCTTTTGCTGCAGGACACGGATTACATAGCCACCTCCGCGGGTATCACACAGGATAGGACACTAACAGTGATGCTACACAACACCAGCAGTGTACACCACAAGATGCATGCACTGGACACTGTCCTCAGCATGGTGAACTGCAATATCTATGCAGTACCAGATTTCTGATTCACGGCTCACAGGTGCAACCCATCACTGCCAGGTTATACCTCATTCCATGCCTGTCGTCCCCTACACATGTAACACACATAGACAGGGTGGTGGTATCTCAAGGCACCACAGATACACACACCTCCAGGTTGTTGGCACAGCACAAAGCATCAGGGCCTATCCATAAGCAGCTAACAGTGTGTTGGACTGCCTTCTGGTTTATAGCCTGGCACACACAACCCTCCCATACACAGGAAACCCACCTATCCTCCCTAACAACACTGGCAATATAACAGTCTCAGGAAATGTCTTTATATGGCTGGACTGCATCCAGCCAAACATTGTGCGTGAGCATTACTGTAGCTACAACACACTAGCTGAATGGTTCCCAGCATGTAGTCACTGAATTGCAGTGGAACAACATGTTACCACTCCCACAACAGGTGGGAACATGCAGCACCTGTTCATCGACTACATGTAGACTATATGGCCCAGACCAGATGCATATCCCCTGCTGTAGGTATTATACAATATACAACCCACACTGTATAGACACATACCGCGTGCGGCCCCTGCACAGTAAGACACAGTCATATCGTTATGCATTGCGAATACCATTTATCCACTTGAGGCACGTGTCAGACATGGTAACTACTGAAGGTCACAGGTATATATGTGTATGTGTCACACACATACATCATGTGTGCATTGCCATTGCTGGTTTAGGCAATGGCATGCATTGTTATGAACAACAACCCACACATGGTCATATTGTGTGACACAACCACACGTGGCAGTTGTGGGTTTCCAAAACATACCTATCTGTGCTCTGACAGTGGTAATAGACCCAGTAGCAGAGCGCACTATTGGCATTACTGGGCAAGTAGCCCTGTTTGGCTGTACTGATAGTGTGGTGACATCCCCTGTGTTTACTGGGGGAATATGCAGCATCTGGTGTATTGTAGTATTTGCCAAAGGGATCTATTTTCTCACACTTACAATTACACACACCCTATTGTAGTATTTGCCAAAGGGATCTGTTTTCTCACACTTACAATTACACACACCCTACTACCCCCCACACACACACACACACACACACACTTGCCATTTACAGGATTCATACCCCTACCTAATTATGTCACGACACATGAGAGAGAGACACATTAGTGAAGCGCACTATTCGGATTACTAGGAAGTTTCTCTTCTCCGGCTGTACTTATGGGGTGCTGACATCATCAGTGTTTGGAAAGGGTAATGTGCATCATGTAGTGTGTTCTCCTGATTGCCAAAACGCACATATCTGTCATACAGAAACACACAAACTCCCCTCATCCAAACACACACACTTGCAGGTTTCAAACCCCTACTTAACTATGTTATGACACTTGAGAAAGACGCATTAGCAGAGTGCACTATTCGGATTACTGGGAGGTGTCCCTTCTCCAGCTGTACTTATAGGGTGCTGACATCATCAGTGTTTGGAAAGGGTAATGTGCATCATGTAGTGTGTTCTCCTGATTGCCAAAAAGCACATGTCTGTCATACAGAAATGTGCACACACAAACTCCCCTCATCCAAACACACACACTTGCTATTTGCAGGTTTTAAACCCCTACTTAACTATGTTATGACACTTGAGAGAGACGCATTAGCAAAGTGCGCTATTCACATTACTGGGAGGTTTCTCTTCTCCAGCTGTACTTATAGGGTGCTGACATCATCAGTGCTTAGATAGGGGAATGTGCATCCTGTAGAGTGTTTTCCCAGTTGCCAAAAGGGACATTTCTCTCACACAGACTTGCACACACACTAACCCCCCTACACACTCACACACACACTGGGCAGTTGTAGGATTCAAACCCCTACCTACGTGATGACACTCGTGACAGACACATTAGCAGAGCATGCTATTCGCATTACTGGGAGGTTTCCCTTCTCCTGCTGTACTTATAGGGTGCTGACATCATCAGTGCTTAGATAGGGGAATGTGCATCCTGTAGAGTGTTGTCCCAGTTGCCAAAAGGGACATTTCCCTCACACAGACTTGCACACACACTAATCCCCCTCCACACACACTGGGCAGTTGTAGGATTCAAACCCCTACCTAACTAACTATGTTATGACACTTGTGACAGACGCATTAGTAGAGTGAGCTATTCACATTACTGGGAGGTTTTCTTTCTCCTGCTTTACTTATAGGGTGCTGACATCATCAGTGCTTAGATAGGGGAATGTGCATCCTGTAGAGTGTTTTCCCAGTTGCCAAAAGGGACATTTCCCTCACACAGACTTGCACACACACTAACCCCCCTCCACACACACTGGGCAGTTGTAGGATTCAAACTCCTACCTAACTAACTATGTTATGACACTCGTGACAGACGCATTAGTAGAGTAAGCTATTCACATTACTGGGAGGTTTTCCTTCTCCTGCTGTACTTATAGGGTGCTGACATCATCAGTGCTTAGATAGGGGAATGTGCATCCTGTAGAGTGTTTTCCCAGTTACCAAAAGGGGCACTTCGCTCACACAGATTTGCACATACATCAACCCCACTCACCCACACTGAGCATTTGCATGGTTCAAACTCCTACCTAACTATATTATGGCACTTGAGGGAGACGCATTAGCGGAGCACGCTATCCGAATAACTGGGCATCTGTTCTGCACCTGCAGTATTTATAGGGTGCTGACATCTTTATTTCTACAGAGGTATGTACATCTAGTACTACCTGTCAGGTGGGGGATAGCATATATAAGCATTTGCAGCCACCTACTTCAGGGTCAGATATGCACATCGCACTGGCAGGTTATGTTCTATACCATGCTTCGTGACCACAGGACCTGTAACACACAACACAACCAGTCCAGAACACCACTCCCACATCTAGGACACACACTTTGCTTCCCTGGGAACAGTGCCGGGATATGCAGGTGTTCACATACACCATTCCAGTTGTTAACATCAGGTACAGGCATATTGTGTGTGGGAACTACTCAGGCCTCTACAACTTTACCCTACAGCCACTACAATTTGTGGGTCCATGTGCTATGGCAGAACCACTCACCACAGCCACATGGGGAATACATATTGCACCTGTCCATCTGCAATATGGGTACTCACTGCTCCACACCAGAGGTAGACCACCATTGTTGATATCTGACCATACCCACCTTTCCCTGGACATCCATATTCCATCCCTACCCCCAGGCAAGGTTGTCACTGCAAACAAACTGTATTTAGCACAAGCAGACTCTACACTTGTGAAGACTGGGGTGGACGACTTCAAAGGACCCATGCTGGGGGACTATACTGGCCACTCTGCATAATCCTTGACAATTGCATTCTATGAGCATGTGTAAGGTTTGCATTGATCATGTTATCCCACATATACCCATGACTGCTCCACAACAGGACACCTGTCAGGTGTACACCAGCCATATATGAGCCGTCCAACAGTCAGAGTGAGCTAATACATTGCAGAGCTGTAGCCCACAGGACATCTGTGAACAGTACCGGCACGACACTTCAATCCCACATAATCATCACAACACAGTGTTGACAGTGGAATTGTCCAGACAATGCAGATAGGGCTCCCCTCAGTCTGTTATTGACACCCACTTACTGTTAGAGGTCCTCAGCAACCCACTTCCAGCACACACCAACAACATGGATGTGGCTTAGCACATTCAAACCCTGGGATCTCCACTCTGCCCCTGCTTGACAGAGGCACAGCACACTAGCCTCACACATTGCCTTATGTGACCTACTTTACAGTGGCACAGTAGCCTACTGTACTGTGGATGCAGATGTCAAGCACACTTTGGCTAAGCTGTCATTCCCTAGGGCAAACAGCCTAGTATTGACCTCTACGCCCATATGTTTAATTGTCAGATGCACAATATTTGTTGCTGTTAGACTGTTTGCAGGTCTTTATTGCCATAGCATTCCCTGTTCCTATGAACAACTTCTGTATCTGTGGAAGATGTTTGAATATGAGGGCGATCCACTATATCACTTATGTCTCTGTAGTCATTTACTGTGTGCACTGGGCAGATTGCTGTGTTGTGGTTGGTTCCTGGAATGACACGTACAAATACCAGATATGTGTGGCCAACTGCTAAATGGACATATGGCCTAAGTGTGTGAGCATGCCCAGTTCAGCCTTTCCATGGCATGTTGTCTGACATATGCCTCATTTATCAAAGTGTGTGAGCATGCCTAGTGTGAGCTTTCCATATGTTGAACTCTGCAGTCCACCACATATTTGGGTGAGTGTGAACTTCAACAATATCTCACGTTTATGGTTGTGTGTTGGGTGTCATGTTGTGTACTTACTGGCCAACTGCTTCATGTCTGACCACAACAGGGATTATACTGTGCCTGCAGGGATTGCATGGGATACTTTGCATACAGTTGTCAACATCCTTTCATAATGACCTAACACTGTAGTACCGTATAGTGTACTGGTTCAGTACTTTCACTGTGGTGGACAGTATCCTGGGCTTTAGTCCTATCACTGCTTGACATCTTCATAAAGAGCACAACAGACTGTGTAGGGGCCAGTTGTGCACATATGACCATGTTGCATTATGTTCAGATATGGACTACCTACACCAGGCTTGTCCAACATTGGTAGTGTATTCCACAGCATAGGTGGACATTTTCAAACACTAGCGATATTCCCTAGGCCATTTCTGATGCTAGTCAGAGAGTGTGTTTGTCCTTCGACACACATTGTAACTGGAGTTTGCCATGACATATGTCATGGTTAATATACTGTGCCTCCGTCTACCTGTGACATAACAGTGATACCCAGGGTAAACCTACCATCTCCCATTCACTCATCAGGATTCCTCTTGAGGGGTATCGATAGGTGACTCTCTGGCTAACCTGTACTGGGAGTTTACTCAAGAGTGGGGGTGGTTTCTGTGTTATGGATCATTCAGTACAGCTTGTCCTATGTATGTCAGTGCTGGGGTTCAGGTCTCTCATGTGCATAGCTCACTGCCATTCAGATTGTACAAGGTGCAGCATGTTCATTGATTCCAGCTTGGACATGGCTTCATACATCAGGCACAGCTTGCCTCTGGGTGGGCAGTATGGCAGTGTGTGGAGCTGCAGTTTGTTTAATCAGGCAACACATGGCATCTGTTCATGCTCTTTGCTACTCCTGGTGAGGTACTGTTGTGGACTTTACAGTTGATGGAGGTGTCTGCTGAGGTACATCCCACAGGGGCTATTGTAGTCAATTGAAACGCTGATGAAGGATGACTGCAGAGCCACAGTGACCTCCCCTTATCTAGATCTGACAACCTTCATGATTGGGTGGGTATATGGTATGTTTCTGTGAACACTACAGCCACATGTTTGTCCAATGCAGGATATCTATCACCTTGTGTCCCCAGGTCTCTCATTACATGTTAGGTACGTAATGGGTTAACACCTGTGTGGTAATTGGTGGGCACTTACTGTATATCCACGGTGGTTGTCTATACACATTTCTGCAATTAGCTTGATGACATGGCTATGGCATCAGTTGTCTGTTTCTATGCGGCCCTTTTGTGGGTTGCTTGTGTCAGCTGGGGGTCAGATATGGTGGGCAGTTTTTACTCCTCTGCATACATGTTCAGTCGCAGTCCTTCCATGTTGGCCTGTACCTATGGGACATATATACGGAACGGGGGAGGTCCCAGGACCAAGCCATGTGGGATGCCACTTATATCTGCTTTGTAGTCTGACATGGATGCAGCATGTCTGACCATGTCAGTTCTGTCCTTGGTCTGGTTTGCAACCCCTCTACTGACATAGGGGTTTATATTTAAGCTGGTGAACATATCCATAGTGAACACGTAGGGTATTGTCTGGAAGCATTTGCACGGTCCAGCTACGCTGTGTGGACCACATTGCCCTCATCGATGACCTTAATGACTGTTTCAAATAGGTCAGACATGTTTAGGGGCAGGATCTGCACTTACGACAGCCACACTGGGTAGGGTCTGGTGTCAGTAGGTCCCCGATAGCTTTATGTCTGCGGTACATGCTGATCCTTTCCATAGCTGTGCAGACCAAGCTTGTCAAGATCCTGAGGTGGTAGTTTGCAGTATCCATTCAGGCAACACCTTTGTTGTGAAGGACCACTGTTGTTGTACACTGCTCTTTGGGTACATATCCTGTGGTAAGGCTGACATTGAGCAGTAGTGTGATTTGGCATTCCATTCTTCTTGGAGTCCATGTTGGCCTCAGCCCAGGACACCATCTCATACCTTTGCTGCTGTGTGTTTTGCTTTGTAGATGATGGCTGTTACCTCAGCATCTGCAATGTCAGGGGGCCAGAGTCTGCTGGGATAGATATTTTGCATTCTGGGGGGGGGGGGTTGCACTGCACCTGTCAGGTTGTATGTTGGCAATATGTGTGTGTGTTTGGTATGTTGTTTGTAATATCTGTGTGATTCGGAGCATATCTGTGAATTCCCAACATGGTTCCTACCATCAGTTGAGTAAGCCTTGTGATTATCCTTAGTGTCCTGTACAATTTGTATCTTCATAAGTTCATAGGTTCATACTAGGCTATCCACCCTAGGGCATTAGTAAGCCTAGCCAGAGTGTGTGTGTCTTTCGCCGTCCCTTGCTATGTGAATATTATGGCCATTTATGATTTTCTTTACTGTGCCTCTGTCTGGACGTGACACAGTGAAGACCCCAGTGTACATCTACGATCATCCATCCACTTGGCAATATTCCTGTTGAGGGGTGTCAGTGAGGGGCTCTGCCTAACATGGAGTGGGATCCTGTTCCAAGGTGTGGGGAGCCTCTGGGTTATGTATCTGTCCCTCCAGCACATCCTATTTCATTATGTGTTGAGGTTGACATCTGTCACTCTCACAGCTCCAATGGCTTTGATTTCCTGGGGTGGAGCATGTCCATTACTCCTGTGTTGGACATGGCCTTGTACAACAGACATACAATGCCTCTGTGTAGGCAGTCTGTGACTGCATTCAGTTGGGGTGTCTACAGCCAGGCAGCATATGACATAAATTTGACACCCTTTATCCTCTTGGTGAGGTACCTTTGAGGTCTTCCGAACCGCTGCAGGTGTCAGGTACGGTACATCCCATATGAGTCATTGTACTAGATTATGGGTCTGATAAGAGAACAGTACAGGGGCACAGTGACCTCTGTTGATGTAGATGTGAATCCTTACATGATACCGTGTCCAATATAGACAGTCTTCCTAGCCACATTGGCATTGTGAGTGTCACATGACAGGTTACTGTCGACTTGTGTCCCTAGGTCCCTGATTACTCCTTGCATACATAATGGTTTACCACCTATGTGGTAATTTGCGAGTACCTTGTTTGGTATTTGGTGGGACATTCATACTGTCCAGTGTCTTCAGGATGTCTGAGTGGGGTTCCTGTGTGTGAGAGTGTGGTCTGTCACATGCTACAGACTGTACAGCAGTTTTGACTACAGTTAGGTGCACATGGGTGGTCTCCGCTGCTTCGTGCATTGTCAGTTACCTGGCCGTATGGGTGTCTGTGCTGCATATGGATACTCCCCCTCCTTTGATGTTTTGGTCCAGGTGTTGGGGCCATAACGCATGATTTGAGGTATAACCTGGTAGTGCTGGTGTGCTGTCAGTAGGCTTGCAGCAGGCTTCTGTCACTGCACAGACATCAATGTTCTCCATACTGGGAAGTGCCTCAGGAGCATGCATATTGCAGTTTACACATCTGGCATTGGTCAGCATTACCCTTATGTTTCTTACCACTTATGTTTTCTAGGGTGGTGGGTTAGTCTTTTCGGCCTTGCCTACATACGGCTCTATGGAGGTGGCAAAGGCCTTATCCAGTATCCAGACACCCAGGGGTAACAGGTGCAAGCCATCCCTGGAACAGCAGCATGGCTTGTCATGCATGACATCTCAAGCAGACAGACATTAGATCCTCTTGGACTGACAGCTGTAATTGTGCCACCTTTTAAAGCTGATCATTCTGTGTTTGTACTGTGGCATCATTCTTGGTGAGCGTTGGATGCTGCAAACGGCCAGTGTCATACCGGCCTGGAGTACATACTCAGAGAGCTCATCCATGTCTCTTTTCATGTAGTCCAGGGAGGTACATCTCGGGTCATTCATACCAGCATGGACAATGAGTGCATCATATTTCTGCTTGCTTTGGGGTGACCTGCGTACTTGTGTTATGTGGCATATTGTGGCAGCCTACAGGCAGCTTACTGTACCCTTTCCCTTGTTCAGTCTGGTGAGTGAGACAGCAGTGTGTCTGCCTATACAGACACCTATTACAACTGTATCAGGCATGTTGTTTCTCCTTCTGGCCTGTGACTGTTTGACACACCAGCTTTGTGTACTATGTGTTGCATGTGCTATGTTTGGAGGTTGTGGTTGCTTGGGGTCTGCTTGTGTGGTGTGTTTGTAATTGGGCCTCCGGGAATGTTTTTCTGTGTTTATGTGTTTGGTTTACAGTTGTGATAGGTCTATGTGGGACTGGGTTTGTGGTGTATGTGGTTACCTTTTCCTCCTGACTAGTTTTGACAGTACTGAGTTGGGGGAGCTCAGCCTCCGGTTTGGATAAATGGTTGCATCTCTCACATATATTTGTATTTATTGGGGGGAGTTGAGGGTTGTCTGTGTACTTGGGGCAGGTGTAACATTGCCTCAGGATTCACAGATTCTACTTGTTGTGGCTGGCCTTAGTGGATTGTATGTGTGGACATATTTCATTGCCATACTACTGATCAGTGATTACTTCCCTTTTTATGTTTGCTCTATCATGTAGTAGCTTCCTCATTCTCTTGCATGGTTTGGTAATGGCTGGAGTCCAGCATGCCAGATGCCTGCGTGTATGGCATTGTGTCTTGTTGTTATTTGTGATTGCATAATCCAAGCATTCCTGGCTGTGTTCATGGAATGCCTGTATAATAGGTTCTGCAGTGTGTCCCATATTCTGCACCTGCACAGGGCCTTTAGTGGATTCCACATCAGTTTGGAGGGGTGCAACTTATGCTTTACACATGTTTTTCACTGTGTTTCTCTGGCCAGGGACTGTGGTCAGGATATGTATATCCGGTGTGATTACTCTATGGTCTGGTCTTACCAGTGAGGGATATCCTTCTCATATTGTCATCCAGTACGCATGTTGCTGATTATCACATCCAGTATGCTTACCCCTCTTGTGGGAGTGGTACGTTGTTCCTGGGCATTTTGGTTTATGGATTCTGGGAACTTTTCTCCTACTGTGTTGGTGCTAGTATAATGCTCCCAGTGTATGTTTGGGTATTTTCAGTCAACCAATATAATGTGGTTTGGGGGGCTTGATATATTCATGTATTCCAACATAGGCCAGGTGCAGTTCCTGGTGTTAGGACAGTAGTCTGCAGCAGGCTATATACTGGGAGGCGGTTTTAGCCACTGGTACTTGACCATGGCTAATCCATGCTGCTTCTTGTTGTGGTACCAACATGGGGTGTGGTTATCCTTGACAATTATTGCTAGTCACCCTCCTTTTGTAGCTTGTTCCATGTTTTGAGGCTGTACAGCACAGTATGAGGTGTAACCTGGTAGTGTTAGGGTGCTGATGTGAGCCTTGACCCAGTTTTCTATTACAGGACAGATATCAACATTCTCCATACTGTGTGCGTTTACACTGCACGCATCTTGCTGTTTAGACTTTTGGCATTGGGTAGCATTACATCTAGGTTCCTATCCCTTGTGGTACCTATGAAGGTGGGTTTGTGTTTTGAGACTTACCTATTCAGGGCACGCTGTGGGTACTGACAGCCTTTGCCAGTATCCATGGGGCCTGGACTGATAGGTGCATGCCACCCCTAGCAGGTGGTGCATCATGTCATGCTCAGCATGTCTTCCCAGGCTGAAACACATTGGCTCCCCTTTGACTAACTGCATTACTTCAGCCAATTATTGCAATTGATCATCCCATCGTCATTTTGTGGCTTCATGCTTGGTGAGGGTGGATGTTAGTCAGGGTCCTCAAGTGTGCATATAGTACATGGTGTTACATTGCTTAACACATGGCATTCATGCCTCAAGTGGTGCTGCAGGGCTGCCTCTTTCGGATGCACATATTACACTCCCTGTACATGTTTGTGAGCAGGTCATGTCATTTTAGGCATCCCTGTTATTATTTGAGTGAGTCAGAGAGGGATATTATTCCCAGGGTTCCTACTGAGCCAGTGTATGTGCTATGTGTTGCCTCTTTGCCAAGGCCAGGGCATATTGGGCACGCCTTCTTCTGCCTACTGGGGCAGGCTCAGGTTGTTCCTCCTCCGAGTCACGCTCTGCCTGTGATGGCCTTGGCAATGGTGGGGGGCTGTTTGGCCCAGCCCTATGCTGGTCCTGCTGCAGCTGTTTTCGCAAGATCATATTATGTAGCATAGCACATACTATGACAATTTGGGTATATGTAGTTGCTGAGTACTGCAAGGCTCCACCAGATGTGTCCAGACACCGGAACTGTGACTTGAGCAGCCCAAACACACGCTCTATTACATTACATGTTTGTGTGTGTGCCTCATTATGGCGTTCCTGTTCAGGTGTGTGTGCATTTCTGATGGGTGTCATCAGCCACGGCTCCAGTGCATAACCTGCATCCCCCACTAGGTGTCCGTGTGGGATGTCCCCATTGGCAAATGTTTGGTACAGCTGTGTCAAATGCCAGAGGAGGGAATCATGGTAGCTCCCAGGGCAGCCAGCACAAACATTCATTATTATGCCCTGGGCATCACACATGACCTGGCAGTTGATGGAGGGGAAGCCCTTGTGGTTAATTTAGGCCCTACCCTGCTCACCGGCTGGTGCTTTGATGCGTATGTGCGTGCAGTCTATTGCACTCACTACCTCAGGGTATTCCGCTATTTGCTGGAAGAGACGCATATTGCTGGCCAATACCTCACGGGCATTGGGGAAATATACATGATCACCGACATGTGCTGACATGGCATCCAGGAACTGGTGCAGTACCCTGGAGGCTGATGCCTGTGATATCCCCATCATATCACCAGTTGGTCTCTGGAAGGTACCTGTTGCTAGTATTCTTAGGCCAACACATACCTTGGTTTCCACTGGGATGGGTTCCCCTCTGTTGGTTCTGTGTGTGAGGCGTGGCCTGCACAGCTCGACTATTTGCTGCAGGAGCTCTCTGTCCACTCTATAGTGCTCTACTATCTCCAGCTCATGTAACCTGTGGTAGGTGACCCTGGGCATGTACACTCTTCTCCGTCTCCTCACTGTGGGTTGTCTGGCACCATCTGCATTGTCACCACCCTCAGCAAGTCGCCTATGTCTCATTATGACAGCTATGGCAGCCACTAGCATTTCTGCTCTGAGTTCAGCTTTTTCAGTTTTCACTTCTAATAGCTTACTCCTGTCTTGCAGTGTCTCTTGAGAGAAACATCCTGCACTGCTGTTTGCAGAGTTTTAAGTACTGGGCTGGGCTACTATTCTGCCTGTGTAATTGCCTGCTTCTAATTGTTTTCACCTGCTAGCTCCAGCAGTATTCCCTGCTAGCTTCCTACTAATTCTGTTGCTTCCTTTTTCCTTTCTGTTTCCTCAGGGGGGAGCAGCGTGCATACCAGCAGAAACACGCTCACAGTGGCTTACACGCATGCACACATGCTTACACGGTTCAGGATCTGCCTATTTGGGTTAAAACGTGCACACACCAGTGCAAACAGTGTTACAAATCTACCAACACGCTCCCACATGCTCAGTCTGCCTTACACGCGTGCACACTGCCTTACTCGCGCTTCATGGCGTGCACACGTGCGCATGCAAGCCCAGCAAGAAACTTTGGTGTAAGTAACAGTGTACACCTTCCATTTCTTGACTTTCCCATGCTTATCTTGTGGCACTCCTCTTTCCATGATCTGTATCTGTCATCTGTCATGTAACACTGACCTCCAATGAACTGCATTTCTTTCTACCATTCCCCCCTGTGATGTCACCTATCTCCTACTCTATTCCTCCCCCTTATGTATCTCTTACACTACTCACACTGTGCTCATTTGCTATGTAACTGTGGGATTCAGTATCCTAACCCTCATTTACATCAGATTGCCTACTAATGCTTAGTTACATGTTTTAGACAGCTTCCCCCATTAGCAACCACTACATGGTGGCCATGTTGTTTTTGGTCTGCTGGTCCCTCCATTGTCCTTCCATGTATTGCATAAAACCCACATTTGTGGGTTTATAACCTTCATTTTTATGTTTTATACAGCACAGCCCGTTTGCGCGGGGCTGCGCTGCGTTTAAACATCGGCGATCGCCGAAAAAAAAATTATATTTTTTTAATATTTGCATCGGGTTACCTTGCCAATGGCCACATATTTGGCCATTGGCATGCTGTCTGACACATATGCACCCTTTATTTGGAGCTGACATGGCTCCATTGTGATTTTTGCAGAAACGTACTCAGTTGTCAACTGAGTACATTTCTGCAGCTAAAACGGCTCTTACACAGGCTGCTTTCTGTTTCGTGGATCGCTACTCTACCTCATTTGCATGCCTTTCGGCTGCAAGTGAGGTATTTAGCATATCCACGCCCAGTCCGTGTAAGAGACGTTTTAGCTGGTCTCTTACACGGAGTTTCGGGCTGTTCCTGGATCGCGAGGCTTGCATGGAGTGTTACATGTCTCTTACACTCCATGCAAGCCTTCGTGAACCCTGCCCACAGAGTAGGCAAAATATTCCAGCTTAATTCAGACTTGTACACACTATTCCTGAAAGGCTTATTAAAGATGGTTTTAAAATGACCATATGATAAGAACATCCACAGAGAGACCCCCCCATCCATTCCAGCACATATAGCTGTTTTGTTAACTGAATACACACCTTGTTGCTATAGAGAAATTTTTATTTTTATTTATCATTTGTTGACTGGGTTAGTAGCACTAAGCTAGTGCCCTCTTTTCAGGGGAAACAAAAGTGATATTTATATTACTAGGGAAACTTTGGTCAGTACATCAAGGAATTTACCCTACTCATTGTTGTGAGTGGGACCCATTTTGCAAGAAAACTTCCTGTTTCTCTTCCAAGTGCTGAGGCAGCCTGAAGAAACAGGAAGCCAGATGGAGAGAGAGAAGGAACTAATGGAGTGGTGAGAGGAATGGATGAGAAA
The DNA here is from genome assembly GCF_019279795.1 of Protopterus annectens. Classification (NCBI taxonomy): domain Eukaryota; kingdom Metazoa; phylum Chordata; order Ceratodontiformes; family Protopteridae; genus Protopterus; species Protopterus annectens. Next base: position 1,050,953,324 of record NC_056746.1, on the reverse strand, counting down.
GCAATTACCAAGACTGGAGAATGTGTGCAGGATTCTGAGGAGATATTTCAATAAAATTTGTTTGACGGAGATGAGTCAGCAAATGATGGATGTGTGATAACAACCCTCCAGTCAGGAGGGTTGTGGGATGATTTACATATAAAAATTGTGATGCAGAGTGAGTCAGAAAATGAAGGAGGCAGTTCCTGGAGGGACATTATGGGGAAAATACAAAAAGAGGATGCAAGGACAATACTGAAGAATAGTGGTGAGATGGAAAATAAAACATATGCAGAGAAAATAAAAGAAGGCAAAAGTGGAGTAACAGAAAAGAAGGCAGAAGAAAATGAAAAACAGAAGTATGTGGTAAGAATTTAATGTAAAAAGACAAAGAAATGGACAGGTATGAGGTGTGGAACAATTTAATAGTTCCTTTGGTTGTAAAAGCACATGAGGTAAGAGCATTTATTCTTAGAAACAAAGAGACATTTTGTGACATTATATTTAAGACTTTTTTGCAATGGAAAATTTTCTTGGAGAATATGAAAAAAGAAAGATTGTAAACCACAGGTGATAAAAATATTTAACAAGGAAACAAAAAAGAAAATTCATTTACAATTTGAAAAGAGGTAGAAAGAGAGACTTTAAAAGGACCTTTGAAAACTTTATGTAAAGAACAACTGGACATTACAAAAGTTTATGTTAAAAGGGGGAGGATAGGATTGCAATATTGTGTTAAAAATAGAAAGAGAAAAAAAATATATATATACAAAGCATGGTAAATGTTGAGTGGAATGGGGATGTCATAAAATACTGGAGGCAACCCAAACATGTCTTTTTTTCTTTGTGGAAAAGAAGGATATTTGATAACTTACTGTGATAAAAGAAAATGTTACATCCATAGGGAAATGGGACATGATGCGAACAATGTGAACTGAGGTGTCATAAATGTAATAAAATTGGACATTTATGAATGGATTGCAAAATGAAAATAAGAGTAAGGAAAAAGAAAAAGAGAAGAAAATGAACAAAGAGAATAAATTTTAGAAGTAGAAATAGTAAAAAAATAGTTGAGAAAAAATAAAGAAGACATAGAAGAAGATTCTGAAATATGATGAAGACATAAGTTGGGAGGTAGTAAAAGAAGAAAATCTATTATTAAAAGGGTAAAAGACAGAAATAGAATTTTTAAAGGGATACGTGCAAAAGAAGAATGAAAGAAAATGGATAAAAAGAATACATACAGCTAATGATAGAGGGCTGGAATAATGGTTAAGGTGTTTGACTCCAATCACAAGGTACAGCGTTTGATTCTCACCTTTGAGATAGAAATTGCCTGGTTTAGAATGACTTTTTAAGAAAGCTAGCCTAGTAATTAGCTATGAAATTATGAATCTAAGGAAATGGGAAAATAAAAATGTTAGAATGTTTCAGTAAATGTGAATATAGGGATTTTGGAGGAATGTGATACATGTGATGAGGATGTAATTATATTAGAAGATATAAGATGTTTTAACAAATGAAGAACAATTCCAAACAGAGAAACTATGGGGAGAATGGATAATTTGGAATTTGGGAAGTGAGTGTTGTGCTGGAATAGCCATATTCTGCAGATATACAATAAAGATATTAGATGCCACATTAGCAAAAATGGGAAGCTTAACCATTATAGATTTAAAATAGAAAGAACAAGTATGTAGAATTACAACATTATATGAGTATGCTGGCTGAAAAGAAATGGAAAGCTTATTTCATCAGATTTTAGACTATGTAGTGATAAATATGAATATTATAATAACAGGAGACTGTAATCATGATTTAAAAGAAAAGAAATGATAAAAGAAAAATGTTAGAAGTTATAAGAAGTGGTAAGTTAAATCTTTGGGACAAAAATTCATGGACTTACAAAAGGGATATGTATAGAACTGAAACAGATTATTTTATAGTATCAGAAGGTTTAGTTATAGGAGAAAGGGGAGTAACTGAAACAGGATTTTTTGATCATCTTGCAATATGATGAGATAAAGGAAAACAAAGAATATATAAAATAGGCAAAGGACTAGAAAAGAACAATAGAGAAAGAATGGAATGAAGAAGGAAAGAGATTAGTAACACTGTTATGAAAAGATTATGCTACTATGAGAACATTTTATTAAAAATTGGTCTGAATAGTAGATGATATTTAAGGAAAATACAGAAAAATGTATTTTACAGTGGCAATATGATGTATGAAAAGTAGGGAAAGAAAAATATAAAAGAACATTTAGCAATGCATTGGAAGATTTAGCCCACTGAGAATCTATGAATCTAACTTAAATGATATAGTAGATTCAGCAAATATACCAGTACCCTAAAATGAAATAATTCTGTAAAATAGCATGTGCTGTGTGATTATTAGTTTTTGTTTACATATTTTGATAATTACAGTATTTACTGTTTTGAGGCCATCACTGGTAAGACAAGAAGCTTTGGAAGAGGAGCAATTGTCATTCAGTCATCAAACTGGGTGTGGCAAAGAGAGGATCAACAATGTTTCTGTGTGGGCTGTTCTTGCCTATGGCATTGATGGCAATTGCTGAAGAAACTGTGATCAAAGATTTAGAAAGAGTTGAATGCACAGGTAGTAAAACTTACTGTCACCATATCCGCCTCATTGGTGACTGGTTCTCAGCATACTTTTCATTTTCAAGTTAGAATTCATTTGTTTAAAACATGAAACCATGATTATCTTAAGAAGTAGTTTTAGTACTAAAAGCATTATCACATGTTGGATAGCAAAGTAGCACAAAGGAATAATAGCATGAGCTGTTAACCAGCTACTTCCTGTGGTACACAGTTTGATTCTCCCTACCTTTCTTTGCCTCCTGGGTGAATTTAAATGAGTCACTTAACTTGGCAGTGCTTTGGGATTATTGTGACTTTTGGCTATGCTTCTTAATGTCCTCCTGAAATGCATGTCTAGTAACAACCTATGAACCAACAGCACCACCGTATAGCTACTGATGAAAGGAAAACAGTTTCATAGTCCAGTGTTGTACAGCCATTGACAAAAACAATGTAGTTTCATAACTCCCGAGAACGGCATAAGGGAACTCTCACCAATGTACCTATGAGATGATATATATTATTTACTATGGTGTTTTATGATTACATTAATCAAAATAACCCCTAGATGTAGTATTATTTGAAAATAAAACTTAGCCTCATCCTGCTTGTTTTACTTTAAAACTGTGTGATATTTAGATATATTTGTACCTGACTGTATGTCTTCCAGAAATTTCATTACTAAGAGACTACTAAGAAATACCATATAATACAACAGCCATAAGTGAGTTAAAAGTGAATGAAAATATATTTGTTTCCACTTCTATGTAAGTAATCCATTAATTTCATTCATTTAGGCATGTGTATTAAATGTAATAAACAAAGTCACATTTTTCGTGGACTTATAAAAACATATAAGAGAGATTCTTGGTCATACTGATAAAATGCTGCAATCTACCTTATCTTTGCACTATTTCAATTCAGTTCTGCAATACTAAATCCACATGATGTTTACGGGTTTTTCTCTTGTTTCAAATTGAATATTAGAATGAAGCACAAACCCTGGCAGACTGTCATGAACTGTACCCCAAGACCCAGAAACTAATACTTAAAAGCCACTGAACTTTTTTGTCCTTCAGCAAATCTGGAGACAACCTTTCACATAATGTGCTTTTACTTATTCAACTCATATCTTCTTTTTCCCTGAACAAGTAACTAAATATGCAGATACAGCTAGATCAGAAAATATTTTCAACAAGATGGTACGATGTGATGAGGTGCAGTCAGTGTAACAGTGAAACAGAAAATTAGCCTATTCCTTTTGCTGAAAAAAGTTATTTAAAGTGAAGATAAATGCCTTTTTATCAAACATTTCATCACTCAAGGTCTGTCTTTAAATCAGACGTGTACTGCTGTTGAATAAAAAATCATCTAAAATGTTTAAATAACTTGAAAACATATTTATTAAAAGAATACAGACTTGCTGTGTCCTTGTTAAAAGCAAAAATGATTCACCAGCAATTAAAGAGATTGTCAGAAAATATTTGTGAGAGAAAAGTAATGCTAATGGTTTATGTAAACATGGTTCTTAGTAATGTACAAAGAATTTCTTAATATGCTTTATAATCATTTTCAAGGCAAAAGCTCTTAACATGAGAACATTGCATATTTTATACAAAGTCTTATCCTTTCTTTATTTTTCTGTTATTTATTAGTCAGTCATTCATATGTAACATCCATCTATCCATCCATCCATCCATCCATCCATCCATCCATCCATCCATCCATCTTTAACTCCCACAGTGACAATCATCTTGAGCCAAGGTTTACACCTCCGGGTGGCTAGCTCTGCTTTGGTAGTTCATTTGCACAACTCACTCACGCACACACTCTCATCTACAGCTAATTTAGTATGTCCAATCCACCTACTACATGTCTTTTGAATGCATGAGGAAACTGGAACACCAGGAGGAATCCCACATGACCATAGGGGGGACATGCAGACTCCACATAGAAGGCACCTCAGCCAAGAATTGAACCAGCGAACCTCTTCCTGTGAGGCGACAACACTAACAGCTGCGTCATCGTGGCCACCCCATATACATATCTCAGGGTAAATAATTTAAATGAATTCATGACTAGTTGTTTCTTTGTTACTAGATTAAATAATGACAGCAGAAACAAGAAACTGTCATTAAGAATTTAATGCCTGAAATCCACTGCCATAAGTATACACATTTCAGGTTAATAGTTTTAGGCCAGTATGCTTAGTCCAGCGGTTCATATTTCTTAACAGTGATCCACAAAGAGCGGCACTATGTGGATATGCAGATCCTGGACTTTCAGCATGAATTTGGAAATGTGACGGAGTTGTTGTAAACACACCACCCCCATCACAATAGCATGACATGCTTAACACATAAGTGATAGGGGGTCAGCTAATTAGGGGCCTTAGTATACGTAGGAGTATAATTCGTAGATATTAATTTATAATGAGCTCATTTGCATACTAGGCATACAAATAGGCCAGACTTTACACCAGTAAGCAGCAATTTTCCAGGAGAATAGGGAGATGTGTGGGGAGATCGGGTGCTGCTTGTGCATACCTAGACATTTTACTGAAGGAGCAAAATCGGTTGAACTGCCAGATATCACTTAAATCACAGCAAACATATTGACAACAAAATTAAGTAATTTATCACCATAACTGTATAGAACTTTGCTTAGAAAATACTTTAATAAATGTTAAAAATATCATAAAATCTGGTAAGTGCTTTCACAGTACACAGACCTCTTCATCAGACCTAGAAAACTACTTTGTTCAAGACCATTTAAACTCATTCTAACCAATAAGATACAATAACATAACAATTAGCATCACAGTTAATGCATTACTAAGTTTTCTATTCCTAATATTGTTAACGTGTTCAAGTATCCCCTCACACACTACAAACAATGCAATAAGCATAATAAATCAAGTTCTTACTAGTACAATCTACATAGAACGTAAATTCAATCATGTGATTTACAGTGGGATGGGTAAGACTATAACTAGAATAAATATATTGACAAGCCTTACAATTACATCAGGGGAACGTACCCCTGCATTGTAAAGATGGTAAATTAGGATCAGTATGTTTCTTATAGCATATTTGTCTCCTTAAAGAATAGTTATTCCTAAAAGAAAATGTCAATACCTCAGTCATAACAGTTCCCAATTCTTCATTGGCACATAAAATACTCCAGTTCTTCTTTATGATTTGACAGACAATGTTAATATCGCTTGAATAAGTCAATGTGATTCTAACATCCCTCCTAGTTGGCTGTAGATCAGTATCAACTTTTCCTAAAGGAGGTGCTCCGGAAAAATAAGCTCTAGCGTTATTATTCCTTTCAGACTGAACTTCAGCTATGCATGCATCTATCTCATGTCTTTTATATGTCCTTCTCAAAAAATCAGCCTTCAAATCTAGGAAGGCTTTATTAAGGGAATAATCATCATTATGAAGTCTCATAACCCCTAAAAACTGACCCCTAATAACATTCTTGGGCACATGTCTGGGGTGCATACTCTCTTTATGTAAAAGTGATTTCTTTTTACAAGGTTTTGTAAACAATTGGGTCTTAAAACCACCAGCCATATCTCTTGTAAAAGTCACATCAAGAAAATCTGTGGAATCAGTAGAACTCATGAAAATGAATTTCAAAAATGTAATAGTAGTATGTAAGAAAGCAATAAACCTATGCAGTAGTTCTATAGAGCCATCCCATAACAAAAAATATAATCTATTAACTGCCTGTAATAAAGTATATGAGTACAAAGTATATTATCCTTCAAAACTTCTCCACCTCCTACTGGGGTAATATGAGACTGGCGTAGTTTTTGGCACAAGCTGTGCCCATAGCTACACCTACCCTTTGCAATAAAAAGTCATTACCAAAAACAAAAATGTTAGTCTCCAGTATCAATTCTAGAAGAGTACAAATAACCTCTATCTTACTATTAGTGAACACTTTATGTTGATTTAAATATGTCCTAATATTATCTATGCCACATATATTTGGAATAACCATGAATAATGAAGCTACATCAAGTGTGACTAAAAGTAAATTCATAGTTCATATTGTACAAATCTCCAAGGAAGTTCTTAATGTCCTTCAAAACAATCCTTACTGTATCAAGCACTAGGTGTAAATGTCTTCTTGACATAAATGGAAAGTGGTTCTGTGGCCCAACCTTTACTAGAGAGTATTGGGTATATGGGTGGATTGATAGGATCTTTATGTACTTTAGGATGTCCATAAAGTATATGTGTCACTGGATTTTCTAATATGGAAAACATATATAAATGATCTGTTATCATACCTGTCATGAGTAGAACAAACAGATAAAATAACTTTCTCTACTATGCCAGCCACTGAATATTTAAAAATTGGAAACTATGCAACTTCATCTTTCAATAACTAATGCATATGCTCAAAATACTATTACTGAAGGGTTGCTTTTTTGAATGTTTCCTTTTGGTGCTTTTGCATACCTGGGCATTTTACTGAATGGGTCACTTTGGTAAATGTTACATTTTGGTGCCTGTGCATATCTGGACACTACTGAAGGGGTTGCTTGGATGAATGCTTCATTTTGGTGCTTGTACATACCTGGACATTTTACTGAAGGGGGTTGCTTGGGTGAATATTTATTTTGGGTGCTTGTGCATACTTAATACAAACTAATGAAGGTATTGCTGGGGGAAATAATTCATTGAGTGCCAGGGAAATGCTTGTGCATACATGGTCAGCCTGCTGAATTGATCGCAGGGAAAAGTAATTTATTTTGTAATTTTTTGTGCTTGTGCATACTAAAGACAAACAAATAAATGGCTTGCTGGGGAAATAATTAATTTATGAGTCAGGGAAGGGCTTGTGCATACGTGGACATTTTACTAAAGGGGTTGTTTGGGTGAATGTTTCATTTTGGTGCTTGAGCATATTATGACATATTACTGAAGAGGCTGCTTATAGAAATGTTTCATTTTGGTGCTTGAGCATACTAGGACATATTACTGAAGGGGATTATTACAGAAATGTTTCATTTTGGTGCTTGTGCCAACCTGTCCATTTTACTGAAGGGGTTGCTTGGGTGAATGGACATATTATTAAAGGAGTCACTTGGTTAAATGTTTCATTTTGATGCTAGTTCATACTTGGACATATTACTGATGGGGGTTGCTTGGGTAAATGCTTCATTTTGGTGCTTGCGCATACTGAAGACAAACCAATGAAAGGTTTACTGTATGAAATAATTCATTTGTGTGTCAGGGAAGTGTTTGTGCATACTTAGATAAACAAGTTTGCAGACTGAAACTCCAATATCAAAGATGAAGCATCGCTTTTAACAGCTGATGTGTGTACCATGCGGATGTCAGACTATGAATTGCAAAACCACCTCATTAGCATACTACACTTTATAACATTTCTCATTTACATTTCATTATTTTTAAGGCCTTTCACATTAGCATAAATGATCTATATGAATCACGCCTTTGCTAAGCTCCTCTGTAAGCATCAGGAATACCCCTATCGCATTTGCCCAAGTGACTATGAATACTGGCCTTAATATTTCCCAGTGTACTCTGCTTATTTTATCAGAATATTAGTCAGATAACATAATGAGAAACACTAGAGAAACAAAGGAAAACATGTTCAGGATGTTCAAAACCAGCAACGTGCCAGTGATAACCTGTTTTACCTGTGAAGTGCTTCTTAGATATCTTTGTAGCCACTTAAGATGAGTATAGTACTGCTAGAGCCATTCTTGTAGAACATAGTGGAGGAGTTGCTTATGAATACATCTTTCAAGAATTTTTGAGAAGCGTGTTAATATTGCACAAAGTCAAAAGTTAGATACATCAGCCATACTGCCACCTTTATGAAGAAGGATAATATAGGATTTTTATCCATAGTGATGGTACATGGGATTCAGCTACTGACCTTTTAATAAGGCTAAAGATTGGCTATGCTTTGACATCAGCAGCTGTCTTTTGGTATTCAGGTGGGAGGTTGTCAACTGCACTGGAGCAAGGCTTGAGCTTAAGTAGAAGATTTTTATCATTGATGTGGGGACAAGTCCTGAGTGGGAGTTGCTAGCAATGAATATAGAGAGTGAATTAGACTCATGTGGGGATGCTGGGGTGGGGGTGGTGGTAATGTGTATGTTGCCTGGAGAATGTTGGTTTTGGTTTAACTTGTTTACTGAATTACTAGTACTGGGGGTTATTCAGGAAGTGTTTGAAGCACTGGATGGGGATGAAGAGTTTTTAGTTAGGGACATAGCTCTCAACATCTTAGCACAAAAAATCTGGACAAAGTCAAAAATAATGGGGGGGGGGTCAAAGCCTCAAAAATAGGGACATATTTTAAATATTGCTATTAAAAACTTAGAAAGTTGCTAGAATAAAAGATCTTGTGTTACCATGCATTTTCTGAAGGATATGAAATCTGAAACTCAAACGCATGTCATTAGTTAGTGAATTTATTCCTCACTGATTTGCCACAAAAATCCAGAAAATCACAAATTTTATGAGGAACAGAACAAAAATATGAGACAAACTTCTGGACAGTCAGCAAAAATCAGTACAGTTGAGAGGTATGATAATGCTTTCTATGAAATATGTATTAATTAAGGTTACAATTTCTAGTGAAGAGCTATTATTATAAAGGTTTATACCTCTCCACCTCTTAGCACAAAAAAATCTGGACAAAGCCAAAAATAATGGTGGGACAAAGCCCCAAAAATAAGGACAAATTTTAAATATCGCTCTCATAAACTTACAAAGTTCCTAGAATCAAAGGTATTATGTTATTATACATTTTTCTGAAGGATATAAAGTCTGAAACTCACATATCTGCCATTATTTAGTGAAATCAGTCTTCACTGATTTGCAGCAAAACCCCAGAAAACTGCAAATTTTATGAGGAACAGACCAAACATATGAGGCAAAAATATGGACATTCTTTTTTTTTCAAAGAATTTTATTAAATAATTATTAAAATGAACAAATATTTCCATGAAATTATAACATTTTTTCTTTAAAGTTAAAAAACAAGAAAATAAAAAAACAAACCTTCTAATATATAAACCAATGTAACTAAACTATGTACAAAGACGTTCATCATGCAAAAACAACATTTCTTAATGTAGCTGTAGGATTAATAAAAATCATCTGTTTACATAAATTAATAAACTATTTTTCTAGAAGTTCATAGATGACATTCCATGAATTATATAAAGTAGTATTCCTGGATGATTTAAATTTAATAGTTAATATTTCCAAATTACACATTTCAATGAGTATATTTTTAAATTCCAAAAATGTAGGTGCTGTACTAGATTTCTAATTCTTAGTGATTGTTTTTCTAGCTATAGATAGAATAGACCAAACCAAAGGGTACTTATTCTCTTTTACACAATCAGGAACAGGAGTATTAATTAAAACAAGTGATTTAGATATAAAGAAATTATCAGTAAAAATTGTTTGTAACAAATTATTGATATCTTCCCAAAATTTTCTTAAATATATGCAATTATAAAACATATGAGACCAGTCAGCATTCAATTCAATATTACATCTCCAACATGTTATATTCTTTTTAGAAAATATACTTATATTATGAGGAGTGATAAATGATCTATTTAAAAATCTCCATGTAAATAATTTCCATTTTAAAGAAGAAGTAGTCATACTTGCTGATTGTAAAATATTCAATTTATCTTTCTCAGAAGGGGGATTATTATTAATTAAAGAAAATATTTCCAATAATTATCTGAATGTGTATCTAAATCACATTTAATTGCCCCATAAATGTTTGATAATTTGTTATTAGCAGGAGATTTATGCAAAACTGATAAAATCATATATTGTATTAGCTTGGGATTTTTTTTCCTAATTATAGGAGACATAGAATCCAATTTATTTAATACATATTGTCTAGCTTCTTGAAGCTCTAACCATAAACAAGAATCAAGTTTATACTCTTCCAAGAGTAAACTATTGGATTTTATTTCATTATTTATCATCATTTGGTGCCAAAATGTTAAATGCTTTTGCTGAAATATAGATATTTTTGTATAACCTGAAGAGAAAATAGATATGTGTGTGTAGGCTTTAGGGAAGAGTAAAAAAGCCAATCCTTATATATATTATGTTTAAATATAACATTTCTAAATGATTTTAAAAGAAAAACTATATACTTAGAGTTAAAACTCAGAGAAGAAAATTCAGAAATATAATCTTTTAACCTCCAAATAAATGGATTATTAATTATATTTAGCTTATAGGAACTGTTTATATCTTTGGTATTTTGTGACAATACCTCTATAAACTCTTTCCACTTAGCAGTGTATTCCACATCAATGAGATGAGAGATTGTATTGAATACTGATGAAATTGAATACATTTCTAAATTTGGTAAGGCTATACCCCCATTATTCCAATTATACATATGGTATGTTAATGCAATCCTTGGCTTATTTAGTAACCACAAAAATTTCTGAATCATTGAATTAATTTTTTTAATTATTTGGTAAGAAGGAGGTATAGATAAAGATTGAATTATATATAAGATTTTGGGGAGAAGGATCATCTTTATTATTAAAAGTTTATCATCCATAGAAAAGGGTAATTTGTTCCATTTATTTATTAAATTTTCTATCTGTAATAGACTTTTATTATAATTTATTTGAATGGTATCTTTAAAAATCTGGACATTCTGAGAAAATCTTGACAGTTGAAAGGTATATAAGGGTTGGATTCCTTGTTTGAGCTGGAATGTAACAGGTTATGTACTGATATACAAAATTTTGGGGTCATTTGTGTGTTGAAGATGTAGAAAGCTATGATACTGTTTTTTTTTTTATCTAAGCTAACTTTTTTTTTACTCAGATTGCTCAATTCACTATAAATTTGCAGGTTATAGGCAGTTTTAAGTTTAAGACATTCCTTCTGAGCTTTGCCTCTGTTAGACACTGTAATTTTTGTCTGGGCATTGGTAAATGGTACATGGTTAATTTTCACTGTTTTGTGTAGAGTGGGGTGTACCTGTTTAAAGTTTTTAAGAATAAGGTATTAAATGTATTGGCTGCCTTGTCTAATGGAAGAGTTTTTAGGACAGACCAATTAAAAGCTTTAAAATTATTTATTAAGGAGTCTACATTGAGTTTAGAAAGGTTTCAGGTTGTTTTAAGTTGGTGAGTGTTAGGTTGTTGGGTGGCATTAACACCCCATTATCCCTTTTTCAGTACAACCTGGATAACTCAATGGGAAACAGAAAATACACCCCTAAGATTCCACCTGTGTCCCTACTGGGCAGGGGGTTTGGGCGCTGACTTGTCTAAACATGGGCTAAACTCTTGGCTAGGCTTATAAGGGCCTCAGGCCAATAGCCTAGTAACCTCCTATGATCCTATGGGTATAAGCTGGAAGGTGGTCACTAAATTTATTTGGATGGGTTACAGAGGTTGTAAATTTATTAAGATCATAGATCAGTATCCTGTCTAGAACTGCACCTGTACTGTTGATATTATTAAATCTAGTGTATGTTTTGATAAGTTATGAGTAACCATAAAGGTTATAAAGTAACTGAGGAAAAGTCTGATGTAAGGTTTTGCCAATCAATATTTATATCTCCTAGTATGATTTTTTTTCACAGGTTTATAATTAGTTGTCCTGGATAAATTTTTTTCTAAAGTCGGTATATTATTTCTAGGTGGGCTATAGATTGTAACAAAACATAGTTATATTTTACAGTTAGGGTTATATTGAGGTGAAAGTATACATTGATAGCTTGTTAGGATGTTAGTAGCAGAAGAAGGAGAAATGATGACTGGAGAAACATTTGAAATGTTGGTGGTTATAGAGAAGAGGAAAAGTGAAGTGTGGTATGTAACATGAAGTGGAAGGAGGCAGAGGTGGATTTAATGAAGAGAAGTAAGTAAAGAAGATTTGTCTTATTAATTAATTCTAATTATGTTGTAATGGGAAAGGAGTTGGAAGTCAGACAGGAGAATAAGGAGCAGAATATAACTAAGGGCATTAATAATGACATTTAGGTGCATGTAATTGTATGAAGAACAGATGAAGTAGATGTCATTTCTGGGGTTGGGAGGACAGAGATCCTGTGACTGGTCATTTGTGAGGTGGTTATGTTGCTGCAAGTCTAAGGAGTGAGGGATCTTGTGATAGGCTGGAATTTGTATAGGGAGGGGTAGTCCTAGTATAAAGGAAGTGATGGCAGCGGTAGATGGGAATGGGGGTAGAGTGGAGAGTGAAGCAAAGCCAAGCAGGATCAAACTGAATCCTGCAGGAAAACAGTCAGGATTAGTAAAAGTAAGTAAAAATATCTTTAAAGGCTAAGAGACAGCAATAGCAGTGACAGTGTTAAAAACTAATAGTAAACACTTGGAAATGGAAATATTAACTCAAAAAACAGGGATGATTATATCAGAGGGAAAAGGACAGTGTATCAAATAGCAGTATGAAGGTGCTAAAGTTAGGAATGAGATATTATGTAGCAGACAGGAGACAGGCAGCAGCCAAAAATCAGGACCTAACAGATGAGATACAAACAAGAGGGTGACTATTGTATAGGTACAGCAGTTGAATAAAATATAAATGGAACCCAGAATGGAAAGTATTCCTAAAACACCTCAATATTCATACAATAAGGTGAAAGGGGGCAGTTGCACTCATTCTAAGGCAGACGATACTAACAATAGTCAAGTGCTACTTAGTGTATTAATAGAAAATACATTATTGAAATAGTAGATATGATTGCAATAAACAAAATGTGGCTTATGGAATGTAGGAGACATCAATGCTCTTTCCTCATTGAGCTCAACAGCACTGCAGGTAATCCAATAAGGTACTAGTGAGTCTGCTGTAATTAAGTGTGTGATATTTAGGGAATAAATTTTACAATTTGTGGATAATATAGAGCAAAATGTATTAAATGAGGAACATTTGATATTTGATATACTCCAATGGTATCAATAGGATTAAATGTTGATATAACTTTAACGTATTTAGTTTAGGGCACAACAACACAGTCTTTCCTTTCTTTTTTGAAAACTTAATTCGCTTATCACACTTTAACTTGAAATGTGAGTTCATACAGAATAAATCTCTATATTTTCTATTATCATCTCCATGGATTATACTTACCTTCTTCATCAAAACATTCTGCTGTTACTATTATATACGTGTCATACCTTAATAGTATTCAAGTTATGTTCTTTTATTTCATTTACAATGAGTAATATATCTTTTACTTTTTGCTTGATCTTTGCTTTCTGCTTTATTTTAACTGAATTTTCAGCTACCAATAACAATAAACCCAGTAAGACCTTATTATGTCCTGACATTTCTGACTCTTATCTCCAGCTTAAAAAAAAAAAATATATATATATATATATATATATATATATATATATATATATATCATCAGAATGTCAGAACATTCTGTTAGGAATCTTTAAAATCAGTGAACTCCAAGGAATCTTTAAAATCAGTCAACTCCAAAGATTCTTAAAAAAATTGTTTACAGTTTCCCTCTGCGCACCTTTAGACTTCCCACATCTACTTTCCAATTGAGTACTTTTATTCCTTTGCAGTTTATTACTTTACTGTCTTCTCAATCCTTTCTAAGCTCCTTAGACTGATCCTTATAGCAATTATATAGTATTTTATATGCCTTGCTTAGCATCCCTTTTAAATATCTTCTTCTGTTCTAGGTTCCGTTGAAAACTCTACCAGTATGAGCTTTCACCTGGTGCTCCCCTTTCCCTTATATTTTGCCCATTATTTGCTAACTTTCCTTTTTATAGAAGACAGTCTCTGAACTGCAGTTGAAATACTTATCAATCTTAATCCCAGTCTGTTACTTTTCCCTCCCAAAGCATTTGCTTTGAATACCTTGATTTCTTAGCTAGTTTAAACCAGTTTCTCTAGTTACCACCCACTTACTCTCTATACCCTAAATACGTACCTCTCAACCTGCAGAACATCCAGCTAAAAATCTGGACATCTAATTAGCACACAATTGGAGTACCAAATAGCACATAACTCTTCCCACTTTCAGTAGGAATATGGGGTACTACTCAGAAACACACATTTAAAAAAACAGAGAATGACAACAGTGATGGAAAAATATAAACACATTACCTAAGAGACAGTGCAAAATCTACTCACTTTAATAAACTGTATCGCAAAATTCTAGTAAATGAGATAATTTATTTTTGCTTCAGAAAAAGAGTTGTAAGACGTGTCCACTTTCTTTAAATTATTGTTGCCACTAGTATATTGGTCATGTGTTGTGGTTTTCTATGGACTAGACAGCTTCAAAAATGACATATGATGGGGGGATTTAGAACATTGTGTGAAGGGGTAAATAAAAACTGAAAATAGGGACATACCTCCAAAAATGGCATCCTAAATCAGGCATGAAAACTGGAACATTCCACCAAAATTGGTACAGTTATGAGGTCTGTCTTAGTAGCTGATTAGCAGATAACCTTGTTGGCAGAATCTCCTTTCCTATTCCATTAGTTGATAAGAACATTTTCGGCCAGTTTATAAATATAATGTTGTGTGTGATTATTACTATTCTCTTTAAAGGCTTACATCAAAAGTACTAATCTCTTTATTTAGAACATACTTCTGCCCTGTTTTGTCATTATCATTCCAACATCAATATATACTGTTCTACTTAATGTAGCTATAAATATGCATGGATTTATATATGTCTTCAAATCAGGTAACTTAAATCACCTTGGTCTGTAGGAATCAACTTATTCCACTGAATCATACCCTCTTCCTCTCCCAAACAAATTCCTACTATCCACATATCCACGATCACAAACTTCCCGTCATTTATTTTTCAATTATCTTCTACTAAGTCTCCTCACTAGCTGCCACATTAGAATCATTTTAATCCATATACCTAGATGATTCATCTTATTATGCCCTTACAAATATTAGTACTGTTGAACTAGTTCATGCATAAGTACATAGTTTACAGTTGTAGCCTTTGTTTTACCTTCACTTATTTTATATCACAAACAATGTTTGAAACTATTTCAAAATATTCAACTGCAATGGGATATCCTGTTCTTGATTTGTCAAGTACAGGATAGCATCTACCATAAACAAAGTTATTTATCTTTGGTTGCCATAATGGTTATATCCTTGACCTGTGAGCCCCTTTTTTATTATTTATTTATTTGTTTGTCCTTGTTTACCAGGAAGGTCCAACTGGGTAATACCCATTTTCAGCTGAGGCCTGGGGAGAAAAGCTCCATTTGCTTATATTGCATTATACTAAGTTCCAGTTAAACATGTCTATTTACATTTATACACAAATAGTAATTACATTTATACATTCTAAGACTTTACAGAGATGGAATTTACTAAAGAGAAAGCCCACGTGCAATTTAGTGGATTGTACAGGCAGCAGTTCTGTATAAAATTATTTTGTCATTTCAGTGAGAGGTTGAGAGTATTCTGTTTAAGGAGAGTATTTGGAGAGTATCATATGGTGAACATAAACCCCCAGATTCAGCAAGCCCTGCACAGTGTGCAGGACTAGTGCAGGAGCTCCAGCAGGCAATATGTCTGCCATGCAATCCAGGAATAAGCTGCAGGGACATGCACGAGCGCTCCTGCACCAGTCCTGCACGGACTCAGCTCCTGAATGCAAATTACCCCATTTGCAGGTGAAATCCATGCAAATGAGGTGAATATGCAATCCAGAAAGCTGGAAGCCGGACATGCAGGATTAGTGTA
Organism: Protopterus annectens; assembly: GCF_019279795.1. Lineage (NCBI taxonomy): Eukaryota > Metazoa > Chordata > Ceratodontiformes > Protopteridae > Protopterus > Protopterus annectens. Next base: position 1,050,936,966 of record NC_056746.1, on the reverse strand, counting down.
ATCTGCAGAAATGTACTTGGATGGTAACCGAGTACATTTCTGCAAACTACAAAACGGAGCCATGCCAGCTCCAACTAAAGGGTGGATATTATGTAGAAATCATGCCAATGGCCAAATATATGGCCACTGGCATGGAAAACAGCTCCAAAAAAATTAACTTTTATTTTTTTTTTTTAGCTGATCTGGGCTGTTTAAGCGTAGGGCAGTGGAGCGCAAATAGAATCGGGCTAAAAATAAAATAAAAACCCTAAAATAAGCATTCTAATCAAAATCACTATTTTGCCATTATACTCAATGGCAGACAGAAGACAACATGTCCAGTGAATAGTGGTTGGTAAGGGGGGAGGCTCAGTGTGGGACCTGCAACTATGCATCAGCAGGCAATCCTATGCAAATAAGGGGAATGATACTGAATCCCAGATTCCCCCTGGCCCTGCATGCTAGTCAGCACCCCACATTGTAAGAGCAGGAATAGCTTGGTGCAAGCCTAGGAGTTAGGTGACATCATGCGGGGGGTGTCAGGCATACTGTAAGTGTATTGAAGCCCTATGGCTCTGGTTTGCCCTTAGCTTAGCAGAGCTAAGCAAGGGGGTGTGTCTGAGGCTGCCTAGCACTCTATGCACTGCCTAAGTGGGTGTGCACACCGCGCACCTGGTTTTAAAGGGAAAAAAAAGTAAACCAGGAAATAGCAGCTCTGTGGACATTTGAGCACTGTGTTTGCGCGGCATACCCCCGGAATAAAACAGGAAGGCAATGGGAAGGGAATACAGCAGTAGGAAGGTAATCTAGGAGAACTAGCATAGCTGGCAGGTGAAATTTATCAGAATCAGCCAAATACACAGGCAGCAGACCAGCCCAGCCCAGAACACTACTATAAATTATGCAAACAGCTTTCCCTCTGGTTTTTCCCACATACGCTACACCACAGGTGTATACAAACGGGGGAATTTTAACAAACAAAAACAACAAAATGATAGGGGCTGCAATAGCTATCATACATCAACATGTGGAAGAGGCTGAGGGTGGTGAGGATGAGAATGCTGTTGACCAACCCACAGTGAGGAGACGGAGAAGAGTGTACAGACCCAGGGTAACCTACCAGGGGCTACATGAGCTGGAGACAGTGGAGCGCCATAGGGTAGATAGTGACCTCCTACAGCAAATTGTTGAGCTGTGCCGGCTATGCCTCACACACAGAGCTAACAGAGGGGAACCCATCCCAGTGGATACCAAAGTATGTGTAGGCCTAAGAATGCTACAGGTACCTTCCAAAGGTCAACTGGAGATATATTGGGGATCTCACAGGCATCATCATCCAGAGTAGTCTACCAGTTCCTGGATGCCATGTCAGCACATGCCAGTGAGCACGTATATTTCCCCAACACCCATGAGGCATTGGCCAGCAATATGCATCTCTTCCACCAAATAGCAGAATACTCTGAGGTAGTGGGTGCTATAGACTGCACACACATATGCATCAAAGCACCACCTGGTGAGCGGGGTAGGGTCTACATCAACTGCAAGGGCTTCCACTCCATCAACTGCCAGGTCGTGTGCAATGCCCAGGGCATTATAATGAATATGTGTGCTGGCTGCCCTGGAAGTTATCATGATTCCCACATCTGGCATCTGATGCAGCTGTACCACAAATTTGCCAGTGGGGACATCCCCCACGGTCACCTAGTGGGGGATGCTGGTTACACGCTGGAGCCATGGCTGATGACACCCATCAGAAATGCACAAACACCCAAATAAGAACTCCATAATGAGGTACACGCACAGACCTGAGTTGTAATAGAGCGTGTGTTTGGGATGCTCAAGTCATGATTCTGGTGCCTGGACACATCCTTTGGAGCCTTGCAGTACTCCCCAGCTACATATACTCAAATTGTCATCATAGGTTCATAGGTTCATAGTTAGGTACTAGGCTATCTGCCCGAGGGCATTTATAAACCTAGCCAGAGTGTGTCGGCTTTCACCGCCCCATTGATTAATTAACTGAGCCTCTGTCACGCAGAGCCAATGAAGTGATCCCAGGGGTGTATTTTCTGTTACCCATCCATTCATCAAGGTTTCTCTTGAAGAGTGTTAGTGAGGGGCTCTGCCTAATGTAGATAGGAATTTTGTTCCAAAGCATGGGGAGTCTCTGTGACAGGAATCTATCCCTCCAGCATGTTCTATTTATTGTTGTGGTGAGGTTTAGCTCACTAGAGTGTGTGGCTCGCAGTGACTTGGATTTCTTTAGGTGGAGCAAATCCATAAATTCTGAGTTGGACATGGCTTTGTAAGTCAGGCAGAGATCTCCTCTGAGTAAGCAATATGCCCCTGAGTACAACCAGAGTTTTTTCAGTCGGTCTGCATAAGACATATGTTTGAGGCCAGTAATCCTCTTGGTGAGGTATTTTTGTGGTCTTTCTAGCTGTTGGAAGTGTCTTGTGAGGTATATCCCAAATGGGGCATTGTCCTCTATGCTGGGTCTGCTGTGTGACGAGTAGAGGGGCACTATAACCTCTATATTTCTAGATGCGAACCCTTTAGTAATTAAATGGGCCAAATAGAAGGATTTCCTAACTACTTTGGCAATATGATTGTCAAAGGAGAGATTACTATCTACCTGGGTCCCCAGATCTCTTATTACCTCTTCTGTATTAAGGGGGCTGCCACCTATGTGGTAATTTGTGGGTGTTTTGTTTTTCCCAAATGGGATGACTATGTATTTTTTGGCATTTAGCTTGAAGCCATGACTTTGACACCAGGTGTCTGTCTCAGTAAGGCCTTTTTGGAGGATGTCTTTGTCAGCCGGAGAGTCAATTATGGCTCTCAGTTTGCAGTCATCGGTGAAACTTGGTTAGCCATAGTCCTTCTGTGTTTGCCTGTACTTCTAAGAAGTATATGCCGAACAGTAGGGGTCCCAGGACTGAGCCTTGCGGGACACCACTTATGACTGGTTTAGATTCGGACCTGGAGCCTGCTATTCCTATCGCATGAGTTCTGTCTGTAAGCCAGTTGGCAACCCATCTTGTGATGTAGGGGTTTATGTTCAGGCTGGTGAGTTTTTCTATAATACCTGAGTGAGGAATGGTGTCGAACACCTTGGTGAGGTCAAGGTAGGCTATGTAAACCACCTTTCCCTCGTCTATGGCCTTGGTGACTGTCTCAAAGAAGTCAACCAGGTTTAGTAGGCATGATCTGCCCTTAACAAAGCTAAACTGTGTCTGGTCAAGTGTTTGGAGGTTCCCAATGTCTTTGTTAATGAGTTCCATGATGATACGCCCATAGCCTTGCAGACCAGGCTAGTCAGGCTTATGGGGCCATAGTTACCAGGGTCAGTTGCGGCCCCTCCTTTGTGGAGTTGAATAACCGTTGCTGTGCGCCATTCTATGGGCACATAGCCTGTGGAGGTTGAGATTGAACAGCGTGTTTAGGTGGGGGGATAGTTCGTTCTGTAGTTCATGCAAGACGCATCCTGGGACACCATCTGGCCCCATTGACTCTGTGGTTTTGGCTTTTTAAAGGGCTGTTTTCACCTGTGCATCTGTGATTTCCAGGACACTACACTTTTCCAGTATTGTTGTGGGCCCTTTTGGAGGTGAAAGGGGGGTGAAGTTTGCACTGAATCTATCTGCCAGGATGTTGGCAATATCAGTAGGTTCAGTATATTTTGCGCTATTTTGCACTAGCTCAGAGCATATCTGTGAGTTGTCACTTAGATTCTTGACATAGCTAAAGAAGGCTTTGTGGTTATCTTTCAAATCCTTGACTATTTTTCTTTTGAAGTTAGCCTTGGATGATTTTATGAGGTACCTTAGTTTCTTACTGATACTGATCAGGGATGTCTTTCCTTCTTGGGATTTGCTTTTTTTCTGAACTAGATTCCTCCTTTTATTGTATAACCTGTTTATGGCAGGGGTACACCAGACTGGTTTCCTTCTCTTAGGAGAGTGAGTCTTGGTTTTGCTAGGGATGGCATGATCCATGCATTCTTGTAGGTGCTCATAGAGTGCATTTGTAAAGGATTCTGCATCTTGGGCAGCGGTATCCTTTAGCGTGGGGGCTGTGAAACTTACCACCTCTGTCTTAAGTAAGGTGAAGTTTGCTTTAGAAAAGTTTTTCACTGTGGTTTCCTTGGTTGGAGGTGGTGGTGGGGTGTGGACATCCAGAGTGATTAGCTTATGGTTTGATCTAACCAGTAACAGGTTGACCTCCGGTGCGGAACACCTGTCGCCCATGTTGGTGATGACCAGGTCCAATATGTTTTTACCTCTGGTAGGGGAGTTTACCAGCTGATCCAGGGCATTTGAGTTGATAAATTCCAGGAAGTGCTGAGCCTGGGAGTTTGTACTCAAGTAGTTTTCCCAATTAATGGTAGTATAATTGAAATCACCCACTATCAGGGTGTTCGGTAGGACCTTCATGTTTTCCGGTGTCTCCAGAAAGGCAGTGTTTTGGTCCGTGTTCTGTGGCCAAAATGTGTGGTATGAATTGTAGCCCAGTAGTGCTGGAGTGCTCTGTGGAGCCTTGAACCAGGTTTCAGTTACTGCACAGATGTCGACGTTCTCCATACTGAGGAGTGCTATGAGCGTATGCATTTTGAGATTTAAACTCCTGCATTGAGTAGCATAACCCTCATTTTTTATTTGTGCTGTTTATGGAGGTGGGTTTGACTTTTGAGCCTTGCCTAAAAAAGGCACTATGGGGACAGCAAGAGCCTTGGCCAGTATTCGAAAGTCTAGGGGTGACAGGTGCAAGCTGTCTCTTGCGAAGCAACGTGGCTTGTCGAGCATGTTGTCCCAGGCTGACAGACACTGGATCCCCTTTGAATGACACCAGAAGCTTAGCCAATTGTTGAAATTGATAATTTTTTTCTTTATACTATGGAATCATTCTTGGTGAGGGCAGGATGCTACTCAGGGTCAGGGTCATACCCACCTGGGCTACATGATCAGAGAGCTCTTCCATGTCGCTTTTCATGTAGTCCAGGGAGGTACATCTCAGGTCATTCACACCAACATGAACAATGACAGAGTCATATTTGTACTTGTTCTGGAGTGACCTGAGTGCTTGTGTAATGTTGTGGTTTCTGGCTCCCGACAGGCAGCTAACAGTAACCTTCTCCTTGTCCAGCCTAGTGAGTGGGACGTCAGTGTGCCTGACTATAGAGTCACCTATTACTAGTGTGTTAGGTATGTTATTTCACCTTAAGGGCTGTGATTGTGTGGCAAATTGATTTTGTGTTTTATGTGTTGTCTGGTTTGTGACGGGAGGTGCAGGTTTTTTGGGTGTCTGCTTTGGAGCTCTCGGATGCTTTTGCAGGTTTTTATTTAGAGCTTCCGAGTATGATTTAGTGTATTTATGTGCATTTTTTGCCAGTGTTGGTTAAGTAGGTCTGTGTGAAGCTGGAGGTGTGGTGCAAGTGTTAACCTTCTCCTCATGACTTTCTGTTCCAGTCTTGGGTGGAGAGACCTTAGCCTCCAGTTTGGCTGTATAACTGCATCTCTCGCATATGTTAGTGTTTTCATGGTAGGAGGAGAGGGTTATCTGTGTACATGTGGCAGTTGTAACATTGCCTCAGGATACCTAGGTTCACCAGCTGGACTGGAGAGTACTCATGAAGTTGCCCTTTGGTCATGCCTGAATAGTAGGGTGAGCTGCTTAGTCGCTTGGTTGGTGAGGGGTGGATAAAGAGCCTTGCCCTGCTGGGAAATCAAGTGTCGGGGTATATTAGTGCTTGCTATTAGGTCTGAGCAAGTGCTGGACTGTAGGATGCTTTTTGAGTGCTTAGGTTGAAAGACTAGTTTCAAAGGAAAAACTGAAGAGGAGACTTAGTGGAGCCGGGAATAATTTAACCGTAGCTAACCGGTGCTGCCCGGTGTGAAAAACTGTGCAAACGCAGTTTTTAAACTAGTAACTTCTGGGCTGGAACCACTCCTCCAAAGAGAGATGGCTGCTCAAAGTTCCCCTCTCTCCCAGGTGAACAGAGAAACTTCCCTCTATCCAAGTAAGGTATGGGCAACTCAGAAACTTGTAACACAGCCCTGAATTCAGCACTAGCCTGAAAACTGGAACTATACTAGCTTAGAAGGGTGGGAAACAAGGAATGTTTTTTTTTTTTTTTTTTTTTGAAAAGATAAGGCAAAAACAATAAATAGTACACTTAAAACAGCTTTAAACAACTACAAGCGATCAGAAAAGGATATTGTACTTTAGTGTGTAGCCTACAACAGTTAAGCAAATTATTTAAACAAAAAACGACTTTTTAAAAGTGCAGGCAGTCAATTAAGTACAATATGTGAAAAAAAACAAGCTTTTAAATCACAATTAACACTGGAAAATTAGTGTTTAGGCGGAAAACAGTTAAGTACAGCAAGAAAATATAGAAAACTGATACTTAATCACTCCAAAGACTCTCTTTTAAGCTAGAAGGCTTGTATCAGTTTAAGGCTTTCTAGTGCTTTCCGGTAGGTTAGTTACAGGAACGATGGGAAACAAGCGCAGATGTGGTCTTTTAAACCAGAAAGTTGAAAGAGATGGGCAGCTTCCCAAATGATCAATAAACTACAATTCCTAGGCCAAGAACCACTGCTCTTGTGGTAGACAGGCTACCTAGTACTGATAAGCTAGAAGGCTCCACTCCAACACAAAGGCTTGGGGGGGCTCAGAAGCTTACAAACAGTCCTGGATACAACAAATCTGTACCTGGACTAGACTAGTTACGGGAAAGGTGGGGATCAAGCGCAAACATGGGATTTAAAGACAGAAAGTTGAGAGAGATGGAAAAACTGCCTAAATGGCCAATAAACTACAATTTCTGGGCCAGAACCACTCCTCTTGTGGTAGATAGGCTACCTAGTGTTTACCACTCCCACTGATAAGCTAGAAGGCTTCCCTCCAACACATAAAGGCTTGTGGGGCTCAGAAGCATACTACCAGTCCTGGATACAGCAACTCTGTATCTGGACTAGGCTAGTTACAGGAATGGTGGGAAACAAGCGCAAGTGCGGCTTTTAAACCACAAAGTTGAAAGAGATGGGAAACTGCCTAAACAGCCAATAAACTACAATTTATGGGCCAAAACCCACTCTTCCCATGGAAGATAGGCTACCTAGTGCTTACCACTCCCACTGATAAGCTAGAAGGCTTCCCTCCAACACAGAAAGGCTAGGGGGGCTGAGATGCTTACCAACAGTCCCGGATACAGCAAGTCTATATCTGGACTAAACTAGTTACAGGGAAGGCAGGAAACAAGCATAAATACGGCTTTTAATCCAGACAGTTCAAAGAGATGGGAAAAACTGCTCAAATGGCGAATAAGGTACAAGTTCTGGGCCAGGAGCCACTCCTCTTGTGGTAGATAGGCTACCTAGTGCTTACCACTCCCACTGATAAGCTAGAAGGCTTCCCTCCAACACAGAAAGGCTTGGGGGGCTCAGAAACTTACCAAAAATCCTGGATACAGCAACTCTGTATCTGGACTAGCCTAGTTACAGGAAAGGTGGGAAACAAGTGCAAGTGCGGCTTTTAAACCACAAAGTTGAAAGAGATGGGAAACTGCCTAAATGGCCAATAAACTACAATTTATGGGCCAAAACCCACTCTTCCCATAGAAGATAGGCTATCTAATGCTTAGCACTCCCACTGATAAGCTGGAAGGCTTCCCTCCAACACAGAAAGGATTGGGGGCTCAGAAGCTTACAAAGAGTCCTGGATGCAACAAATTTGTACCTGGACTAGACTAGTAACAGGAAAGGCAGAAAACAAGCTCAAACACAAGCTTTTAAATCAAAAGGTTGAAAGAGATGGAAAAGCTTCCCAAACGGCCAAAAAACTATAATTTCTGGGCCAGAAACCTCTCCTCCTGTGGTAGATAGGCTACCTAGTGCTTACCACTCCCACTGCTAAGCTAGAAAGCTTCCCTCCAACACAGAAAGGCTTGGGGGGCTCAGGAGCTTACAAAATGTCCTGGTGGACTAGAGTAGTTACAGGAAAGGCTGGAAACAAGCTTAGATTTTTTTTTCTTTGTACAGAAATGCAGATAAAACAGCAGTATATACAATTCAAATGCAGTGCAGGCTAGCACAAATATGTAGCAATATTACGGCAAATACAGTTTAATTAAATGCAAATAAATTAACAAATGACTAAAAAACAAGTGCAGACGGCATTAAATTAGAAGGTTACTAACAAGCAGTAATAAGTGCAGAGTAAGAGCAACTGAACAGATAGCACGCAGATCAGCAACTACGAGAGTTACAGTAAGAACAGCTGAATAAAGTATATATATATATATATATATATATATATATATATATATATATATATATATATATATTTTTTTTTTTTGAGGGAGGGAACAGAGCAGGATTAAGAGGCTACAGGGGTTGTCCTTCCCAAATGCTCTCTTTGTACACAGTAGGAGTGCCTGAAATCAGAATATGATCTCACTGCACTCAGTTGAGTGAGCAAATGAGATGGGCCCAGAAGGAGTATCCAAATACAAATTTACAAGAGGGGCAGGCAGTTTCAAAGCCACCAAGATTACCACCAAAACAAGAACAGGGAGGATGGGTGGGAAACACAGTGGAGACAAGGGAAAGAAACAATACAGCACCACTATAAATAATAAGCAAATGTTTAAATACAGCATAGTGCAAATTAAGTTGCAAAAAGTGTACTTATCAGTTTGGAATATATTCCAACTCTGCTCACAGCAAATCTATCAGCTTTCCACCAGTTTACAGAAATGCAGTCTGTATTGGAATTACAGCACTGAAAATACACCTCAGGCAATGACTAACCCCCTACTTGATACTAGCTTCTGAGCTACCCTGAGAAAAAAACACAGTGGAGACAAAAAGGGACAGAAACAATACAGCACCACTATAAATAATAAGCAAATGTATAAATACAGCACAGTGCAAATTAAGTTGCAAAAAGTGTACTTATCAGTTTAGAATAGATTCCAACTCTGCTCACAGCAAATCTATCAGCTTTCCACCCGTTCATAGAAATGCAGTCTGTATTGGAATTACAGCAAATTATATGACGATAGCAAACAATATAATCCTGTGGAAACAGCTGCAGCAGGGACATCATGGGGCAGGGCCACACAGCCCCCCACCATTGCCAAGGCCTACACAGGCACAGAGTGACTCGGAGGAGGAACAACCTGAGCCTGCCCTAGTAGGCAGAAGGATGCATGCCCAGTATGCCCTGGCCTTGGCAAAGAGGCAACACATAACACATACAATCACACAGTAGGGACCCAGGGAATGACATCTCTCTCTGACCCGCACATATAGTAAAAGGGATGCCAAACATGACATTACCTGTGCTCAACCATGTATAGGGTGAGTACTATGTGCATCCAACATAGGCAGTCCTCCATCACCATCCTCAATACCGGCACACCCACAAGGTAAGTCACTTTCTTTACCAATTGCTGAATGGAGTAGTATGTGCTGTTACTTGTATCTATGGTATTATGTCAGCATGCAAGGGAATCGGGTGGCTGAATGGGATGCCAGCAGACATAGACACCTATAGTGGCAGCATGAGATCTGTAACAAATACTGGTGTCACCATAGTAGCCAGTACTACATATGGTAACAAACCCACTGCAGGAAATGTGCTGGGCCACATCTGTGTCCATATGTCACATACATGCCCATCAGGGAGGTTCACATACCCAACAACAGTCTCAGCCAGCAGGACAGGTATAGACAAACAAAAACAAAGGTTGTGCTAAGGCCTCTGAATGATGCCTATGGGTAACCACCCCCCCAGGCCTACACAGACAGACTACATCAGGTCAGGCAGTGGGATATTAGCTCTGAAGGGTAGGAAGTCACAAACTAATATGTAGGTCAATCAAACCTAAGACCTGTAGTACACTGATATGCCTCTAGTCAGCATGATAGGTTAGAATACAGAATTAAATGGAGTACCTGACATGCCAGTGCCAGTACAATCTTAGCAAATGTGTACAAGTGTCAGGTGCCCCCCTCCCAATCCTATGTACAAATGTAGAAACAGTCAGGTGTCCCCAATACTGTGTATACATGTAGAAACAGTCAGGTGTGCCCCCCTCCAATCCGATGTAGACATGTAGCAACCTGTATGTGTAGGTATAATACCAGTAGAGCACAGATGACCTGAGGTGGCCAATGTAGCATGATAGATTGTAGCATTTGTACAATATGCAGGTATGCGTGTGTTAGGTTGGTGTGTGTTTCACATTGTGTGAGTGGTCAGTATGTATGCATGGTGAGGTTTGACCTGGTGACCATTGCTCACTACTGCCGATGACAGGGTCAAGTCCTCACAACTGCAGTACCAAAGACAATTCCCCCCAGTATAACACATGCTAGCAGTAAGCCATTGTAAATGTATGATGGTAATATGTGTCACTATCTGAAAGATGGACATGGCATGAATGTTGGGCTAGATATGCAAGCAGTACACAGGGAAAAGTACCCCAGACATAGAGTATATAATGTGTAACCATGACATGGACACACCCTTGGAATTGTACATACAGGTATGCATCATATTATCTGGGCTTGTAGTAGGGAATACCAATGTCATCTGGTCAAACACTTGCAGATCACAAAGGTGATAGGACTGATGTATTGAGAAACAGCTGATTTCCCTGCACAAGCCAGCATAACTGGAATGCCCCATGCATATCTGTAAGTCAGATGCAAGTAGTGTCCATAGCACACATGCACCCAGCTCACCCAAACACCACCCACAGGTACCTCTCTGGTCATATGCCTGCTGTTGGGAATGGGTACAATATGACCTCCACCTGTGTATGGCAATAGTGAAAGAATGCAGCATGCAGTGCAGGTGTCCCACGCAGGTGTGTCCCTAGCTGTAAGTAGCACCCTGCCAGCATCCACACTACCTGATCAATAATGATAGAAAGTATTGGCATGAACACCTAGCACACCTACCCTGTTACACCAGGGGAATATACTGTATGGCAGTCTAGGACTGTAGGACTGACAGAATGCAACAGCCTGTGACAGCTGGCCTGCATCACCACCAAATGGCCTACAGGGCTCTGCGAAAGGCCTGTGTCTCACCCATACTGCCAATATATGTTATGGCATGGACACCCAAATAACATAACACACTCCACATAAGCCATATGCAAGGCCATGTGGACAAACCACAGTAACATGTCCACCATGTCCCACAGCATGAACTGTAGACCAACACCAAAACACAACTGTGATGAGGTGATAACTATAGGGAAAGTATCAGAGAATGTATGCATAATGTATAGAAGAGGATAGAATAATCGGGGGTGGGGGGTGGGAGCATGGGCAGCATGGAATGTGCAAGGTCCGACACACAGCCTTGTGCACATACTATCCTTGGGTTCAAACACTACAATAGGTGTCTACAAACCTGCCCATACACCACGATAGGAGTAATATCCTGACTTATGACCTGTGCCTCTGGGTAACCTGTGTGAATCTGTACAGCTGTGAGGTATTGCCACAGCAAGATAAGGCCATACTGTCATGTCAACGGATGTACAAGTATGGGATCCATTGCCAGCACTGTACCAAGGTGCTGAACTGGATACACAGACCCAGCAGCAAGTGCTTTCAGCTCCCCCTCCAGAATGGCATAACTTTCCATGAATATGTAGGCATTTGACCACAATACTGGACACTGCTGCATTCACCCTATGTTCATCAGGACATCACTGTGAGCAAAAACGTCCACCTGAAAGTACTTGAGGACATAAAACATCACAGTGTATAACAGTGCACATGTCTGAATATCTCTGTTAACACCAGTACCATGTAGCAGAAGCCCTCAGACACAATCACCTATAGTACACACTATCCCTTGCACAGTTTGACCTCATATTGCCAAATGATCTACAGATATCCCTCAAAAACAGTTTGATACCTGTAGGTGTAGAACACAAAGGTCTGCACTGGAGTGCAAACTACCTGGAATGGATCCACACATTCAATACAGAAGGGCATACTGAGCATGCTCACACACTTAGGGTAATGAAGGCAATGTCAGACAACAACATACTGAAAAGTCATACTGGGCATGCTCACACACTTAAACAAATGAAGCCCATGTCTGCCAACAACAGCGGAACATACATATCTGACAGTTGCAGATGTTAGTGCATACACTCCTCAGTATGCACCAATCATGCTTTGCACACACATTAGATAGGAATACACACATATATCCAAAGACAACACACTATAATATGCCAAAAGTACACATACATAGATGTGTGGAAGAGAGTGACATAGAGCCTTCCATCATGAGGCCTGTCCCACCCAGCACACAGCCAAATGGCTACAACCGCATGATGTGTAAAAGTCACTCACTGTAGAAATTAGCCACTGGTATCCCTCAGCAATACAGACTCTGTGGTGCAAATGCTAGCTGTGCAACATGACTGTACAAGGCAGTAGTCATCTAGCAGTTGTATACACATACCTGTGGAATATAAACCTGCATGTGCCTGAGTGTGGTGTGTCTACCTCTAGATGAATAGGTTATAGCCCATGCACACACACTCCCCTCCCCATAGCCCTACTATGACAAGCCTGCTGATGTGATTCACTTTGAAATACACCTTTGGGAAATGATTAACGCAGTAATCTCCATGGTGTGTCCTATAACTGTGTAATGCTGTAGTGTGATAAACTAGTTAGGTAGGAGTTCTAACCCCAGACATGGCAACTATGTATGTGTGTGTGTGTGTGTGTATGTCTCAGTCTGTGTAAAGAGCAATGCTTTTTAGGCTAGTCACACTCATTACCATTCAAATGCCCTACTTTGGCAAGGCTGCTGATGTCATTCACTTTGAAATACACCTTTGGGAAAGGATTAGCCTAGTAATCTCTGTGGCACGTCCTATAACTGCGTAATACTGTAGTGTGACAAACTAGTTAGGCAGGAGTTCTAACCCCAGACATGGCAACTTTGTGTTTGTGTGTCTCAGTCTGTGTAAGGAAAAATACTTTTTTGGCTAGTCACACCCATTACAATTCAAATGCCCTACTTTGGCAAGGCTGCTGATATCATTCACTTTGAAATACACCTTTGGGAAATGATTAGCCCAGTAATCTCCATGGCATGTCCTATAACTGTGTCATGCTGTAGTGTGACAAACTAGTTAGGCAGGAGTTCTAACCCCAGACATGGCAACTGTGTGTGTTTGTGTCTCTCAGTCTGTGTAGAGAACAATGCTTTTTAGGCTTGTCTCACTCATTACAATTAAAATGCCCTACTTTGGCAAGGCTGCTGATGTCATTCACTTTGAAATACACCTTTGGGAAAGGATTAGCCTAGTAATCTATGTGGCACATCCTATAACTGCGTAATACTGTAGTGTGACAAACTAGTTAGGCAGGAGTTCTAACCCCAGACATGGCAACTTTGTGTTTGTGTGTCTCAGTCTGTGTAAGGAAAAATACTTTTTTGGCTAGTCACACCCATTACAATTCAAATGCCCTACTTTGGCAAGGCTGCTGATATCATTCACTTTGAAATACACCTTTGGGAAATGATTAGCCCAGTAATCTCCATGGCATGTCCTATAACTGTGTAATGCTGTAGTGTGATAAACTAGTTAGGTAGAAGTTCAAATACCAGACATGGCAATTGTGTGTGTGTGTCTCTGTGTAGGAAGCAATGCTTTTTAGGCTAGTCACACTCAATACAAGTCAAATGCCCTACTTTGGTGAGTCTGCTGATGTCATTCACTTTGAAATACACCTTTGGGAAAGGAGTAGCTCTGTAATCGCCATGGTGCATCCTATAACTGTGTAATGCTGTAGGGTAATAATCTAGTTAGCTAGGAGTTGTAATCCCAGACATGGCACATGTGTGTGTGTGTGTGTGTGTGTGTGTGTGTGTGTGTGTGTGTGTGTGTGTGTGTGTGTGTGTGTGTGTGTAGGGAGCCATGCTTTTTAGGCTAGTCACACTCACTACAATTCAAATGCCCTACTTTGGCAAGGCTGCTGATGTCATTCACTTTGAAATACACTTTTGGAAAAAGAATAGCCCAGCAATCTCCGTGGTGCATCCTAAAACAGTATAATGCTGTAGTGTGATACAGTACTATGGTAGGGGTACTAATCCCACACATGGCAATTATGGATGTTTGTGTGTGTGTTTCTTTGTCTGTGTAGGGAGCAATGCTTTTTAGGCTAGTCACACTTACTACAATTCAAATGCCCTACTTTGGCAAGACTGATGATGTCATTCATTGTGAAGTACACTTTTGGGAAAGAAGTAGCCCAGTTATCTCCGTGGTGTGTCCTGTAACAGTATAATGCTGTAGTGTGATATAGTACTTTGGTAGGGGTTCCATTCTCAGACATGGCAAGTGTGGATGTCTGTGTGTGTTTCTTTGTCTGTGTAGAGCGCAATGCTTTTTAATCTAGTCACACTCAGTACAATTCAAATGCCCTACTTTGGCAAGCCTGCTGATGTCATTCACTGTGAAGTACACTTTTGGGAAAAGAATAGCCCAGTTATCTCCATGGTGTATTCTATAACGGCGTAATGCTGAAGTGTGATTTAGTACTTTGGTAGGGGTTCTATTCCCAGACCTGGCAAGTGTGGATGTTTGTGTGTGTGTGTTTCTTTGTCTGTGTAGGGTGCAATGCTTTTGAGGCCATTCACAGTCACTACAACCTCCACTGACCTTCTTTAGCAAGCCTGCTAATGTCATTCCCAGAGAAATACATCTTTGGGGAAGGAGTACTCCAGTAATCTCTGTGGCGTGTCCTATAACTACGTAATGCTGTAGTGCAATAAACTAGTTAGGTAGGAGTTCTAATCCCAGACATGGCAAGTGTGTGTCTGTCATTCATATCCTGTCTGGAGGTGACTGTGAGTGTGTAACAACTGGAGCCATTGTGGAGCGGATTTTACAAATTTCTTATATGGTGGCCCTATCATATGTCACAATGTCCACCTCACAAGGATAACAAATGTGAAATAACCAAGAGGCTGGGGTGCCAATCCATACCCTGACATGTGACATCAAGGTCTAGCAAACAAAGTTAGCAACCCTTGTATTATCCAGAGAAAACTCTCAAGCCATGTCTCATACACAAACACACTTGCCTAGGCAACAACCGCTATGTTGGTAGTACCCTGCATACTGCTCACAGATCGTAACCATGGTGTGATTGCAGTGGACTACAGAGGGCATGGCATCCTGTCCATCAGTACAATAGGCATATATATGCAGACAGTGTGCCTTCACTATGTTCCCCACTGGAAGCCTGCAACACCTGTGGTGCCATGAAATGTGACCCACAAAGGACATACCATGCTTTAAACACATGCCCTGTATGGACAGATGCCACTGACACCAGGGAATACCTGTATTCTGCTATCAATGTAGGTGCAAGGTCAACCTGCTGTTCATTACCAGTTCCCGCCACATGAGGCCAGGACTGGCACATCTGATGATGACAATCTGTGTACACAACATAGGCCAGACACCCCAGGTACAGTTCCACATGTCACTGTACATGCATGTGGGACATGTGCACACCCTAGATAGTGTCCATGTCATGGAGTAAAGGACACATACATGGCAAGCATTGCACAGCAATAGCCACACACAATAGTTACCCAGGTGACTGGATGGTGAAACAATTCCCACCTGTGTGAGCTAATCCAGACACTACACCCCTGAGCCACACTGCAGACCATTGTCATGTGGCCTGATGCCAAGGTATACCCTTCCCCTAGCCTTGTATAGCCTTCAGGTACAGTCAACCACTACATACATGTGAAGCAATGCACGCATGCATATCAGTACTGGCACTCTGTGTCTATGTGTGTGTGGTGTCTGATGCTTTTGACCACATTCACACTCACTACAACTCCCATTGGCATACTGAAGCATGCTGTCTGATGTCAGACACCTTCAGATACCCTTTGCCCATGTAACCTCCGGATAACCCCTGTGGTGCATGTGATACCTGCACATTACATTATTGTGGCAATCTAACTAGTTAGGAGGTGTATTCCTGACCCTGCCAAGTATGTCAATGTGTGTGAATCCCTGAGAGAGTGTGCCTGTGTTGACACTGACACCTGTTCATGTGGACAGGCACGTGTACTACACCTACCGTATCGCTACCATATCACTACTGCAGATGTCACTCACCATCACATATACATTTGGACAGCTCCTCAACAAGTAAGTTATGTGGTGCATGTAATAACTGCATAGACATGTGATAACAATACATAGTCAGTCAGGTGTTTGAAACCCTGAACTGGTAGGTGGGTGAAGCAAACATGCTTAGGTTTTACTTTCCCACCCCCTCCCTGACTTACTTTGTCTCTGTCTGTTTCTCTCACTCCCTCTCTGGTGGATGTGGAGGCCTGCACCTGCTTTGCTTAGGCAGCAGCTTGTGTTTTGTAAGTGATGCTCACGATCAGCTGATGGCCGCTGCACAAATTGCAGCCCTCCTCTACCTGATTGCATGTGGAACAGCTGTGGTAACATTCCCATAGCCAATTGCAGGGAAACACACTCTAATATCTAGGAATATCATGTTGGTGTTGGGCCTTTTCATTCACTGTGAGCAGGACCTAGATCTGGTGTTTGACAAACAGCATCACAGATGGATTTGGGACTTACCTCTAACAACATACACTGTGGAAACAGACCAACACACAGGAGGGGTATGTGCCTGACATGACTACAGAATGTAAGTGTTGCTATTTTGCAGTTGGGGTAATGTTGGTTTAACAGGGTGTGTGTAGATATGGCTGGTCTACATGTTTTAATACCTGTCATGACAGTGCTATGTTTTTGAGGAATCCCCCATCTGTAGGGTCATCTTCAGACTGGGCAGTGTGTGGTGCCTTTTGTTTCTTGTGTTACTCACAGAACACCTATCTGAGAAATGCAGAAACATATAGTGTGAGGTTTGCAGTCAGTACTTGGTGACAGCCATGAGAGTTACTGACTTCATATTCCTCATAGGACAAATGTCACAACAAACCCTGTTACAACAGTAAATGTATGAGGGTATCACAGCAACATGTCAATATTGGACCTGTGTTTGCACCTCCAGCCACAACTCTGTCAATGTTTGTACATATGTCATGCAGTAAGAGGTGCATATGTTCTGTACACCATTATGTATTGACATCATATCTGATAAGCTAGTGAGATATCAGACTGCTACACATGTTATGTATAGTAGGGGTTATATTTGAGGACATAACCTAGGCATTCTGTGGTTGTGTGTACAGTACT
Organism: Protopterus annectens; assembly: GCF_019279795.1. NCBI lineage: Eukaryota > Metazoa > Chordata > Ceratodontiformes > Protopteridae > Protopterus > Protopterus annectens. The sequence goes on along the minus strand of NC_056746.1, from coordinate 1,050,919,676 downwards.
GAGGTCTGTGTAGTTATGGTGATTGTCGACAGTGTGTGTATTGCAAATATGTACTTTGGCCTGTGTACAGACTGTGGTAGATGTCATTGTTCTTGGTCCTGTTCTATCTGATGTTACATGCTGCTCCAGTGTATGGTACCCTATCGGCTTACATATTTGTAGGGCCAAACACACACATGTCCCATACCACAGACAGGCATCGGACCACACTGTGTAGTGGCCCAGTATATGTAGGGTTAATGTGTGAGTGGCACATATGAGGATGGTGTTGATCAGACAATCCATATACTATAATATTAAGCTAGCCTACCATATGTGGCTGTGGCTATGTTCACATTGGTTGTGGGTATGCACTTTCACACAGGTGTCTGTAACTCTGTGCTGTGACATGCCTCTAGAGCCTGCTATATTTGCAGGTACATGTGTATTCCCCCATAAGAAATGTAGGCCAGTGTTGTGGCAGTCTGCCTGTAGTTTGCACAGTGCTTTGTTACATGCAGCTTAGTGTACTTACCCAGTGTGATGTTATGTCCAAATATTTGCCAGATATACTGCTGCTGGGCCACCATAATTGTCATGCATTTTTGACAAAGCAGTGGGATGCTGTACAGATGTATGTCACTAACTAGTGGGTAGTATGTGGCCATGTGAACTCTGCATCAGCAGTTATTATGTGTCAGGACAGACAGGAGTGTGTGGATGCATAACCAATGTGGGCATATGTATTCCAGTATTTACATGATATACCCATCTACATGGCTATTAACATCCACACTGGGAGGAGTGGTCCACATGTCTCACATGAAGGGGATATGTGTACACCTCTGGACTGACCACAGAGTGCCAGACTGTCCACATATATTAGTCATATCTCTGCTGTAGTCCACAGGATCATTACTGTGCTAGCAGTGGTACTGTGCTATGATGTCCTTAGGATGTCTGTCAGTAGCCAATGGTGCACATGCTAAAAGCAGATGTGACCTCCCACACACAACATGTCTGTTAAGACAACCCCTATTACAGTAGCTACAGTCTACATATATACCTGCAATACATACCTGACATCTCCTTGCACTAAAAGGTTGGAACTATATATATATATATATATATATATATATATATATATATATATATACATATAAACACTCAAATATATACATGTACACAGCAATATATGTCTACACATATACATATATAGATACATATGCGCATATACTTAGGGATATCTACATATATATATATCGACAGTAATAGGTATATCAAAATAGATATGTATGCACATATAGTTATAGATATCTACATATATATCTACATAAATAGGCATATCTGTACACATAGGACTTGCATACATATATAGCTATATATACATATATGTATATATGTATGTATATATATATATATATATATATATATATATATATATATATATATATATATATATACAAAGAGATCTACACATGGCCATATATATGATGCACTATACAGATGAGTATACAGACATATGTATGAATATACATGTGTATGTACATGTAGACATATATCAACATATGTATATGTATATATATCCATATTCCTGTCATATGTAAACATCACAGTTGTGTATACCTTCCCAGATGTATCTCACTGTATGTATCTGATATGTGTACATTATGATAAAACAACAGATGTGATGCAATAGTCTTAGTAATAACAAGTACTACACAATTGTGGAAGTAAAGGCAATTGTTCAATACTAATCAATATGTGTATTGACAGATATATTTGAAAAACAACAGCTATCATCACAGTGGTCATGGTTTAGTGGTTAAGTGTTCTGACTATAGTGTGCAGAGTTCTGGGTTCAAGCCTTGCCTGGCTGTTCATTTTGTTGCTGGGCAGAACAAGGACTGTCAGATACAGAGTAGTTAAGGCAGTTTTGAGCAGCTTTAACTACGTTTGCATGGGTTTGCACAAAGCTGAGCTGTGCTAAGCTATGGGTAAACGTACGGGCGCTTACACCATGTGGGCTACGCTTACCAGTGTGCAAATCAGCTTAGCTGTTATATTGGAGCAATGTTGATACCTGCTAAACATGGCTTAGCCCTGATAACCAGTTCTCACTACCAATGGCATAGCAGGGTAATGACATCTGTAATGCATGTATGTAATGCCATGTACAAAACATGCACCTATGTGCTGTCATTACAGTAGCAAGGGGTGTGAGTGTCATATCTGGGACACACAAGTATATCAGGCCTGTACAGCCCTGTTATCTTTGTGAATGTGTTACATACATGGGTAGTAGCCCAGGCTACATGCTGTCACACTTGCATGTAGTGTATCATAGAGGTACTACTGTTGACAGTGCTTTCCCAGGCAAGAGCAGAGTGCTAAATGTAGTACTGACAACAGGCATACCTGCAGGCATAGCTGGACTCTGAGACCTCCCTGTTGTGTCCCTGGTGTGTGAGCTGTGTCACAGTATATATCCCCTACTGGATAATGATCCGACATGTGGAATGTAGCTATAGACTACCGTCTGTACAGCACATGTTAGTGAGGGCTTCCAACATGTAGTTGTGGCATACATATTGTTGTCAAACATCTATATGTCGCCACATTTATCCTACTGCATAGCTACTTGCCAAGCTGATGACTGTCAGTCCCTGTACAGATATGCAGATGGTAGGTATCCAGCTGGGATATGTACAGGCAACCTATGCTTGATTGACACTGACATGTCCGCCAAGCTGTGTAAGAACTGGCACATATAGGAGACAATGCCCTCTATGCACCATATGCCATGGGTACCTCCACTACACTACCACAGTTAACAGAACATGCTTGGGTACAGGTCTCCATCACAGACACTAACCATGTGTTGTAATACATGTTGCATACATGTCATCTTGACCACCTCAGTGTCCATGTGCAGAAGGCACCCAGAGGATTGGCTGATGCATGTCACTCCCACCCTGAAGGTCACCACAGGGTGTCTGTCGATAGATTGCCTGCTGCCACATGGCAGGCAGGGTACCACTGTACACACATCCCCTACACAACCCATATCTCTGGACAATAACTAGGTACACAGCTATGACCACCTGCAGTGATGAGCCCCAGTACTGACACATGTGTACGTGTGCATTACTGAGGATAGCAGTGTCTGTGTGTTAGTACACCTGTACTTGGGAATTCCATAAGGGTCATCACAACCACCGCAACACCCATTGCCATAGTCAGCTGTGGCTGCTGCTGTATGGGACATTACATGTACCCTGTTATGCTCCTCTCCCTACCGGCTACATGAGCCTTGCAGTACCAGCACAACAGTGTTGTACAAATGAGTTGATAGGCATGGGACACCCATTGAGTTCTGGCAAGTGTGTTTATGTGTGCATGTCCGTATATCTGTAGGGTACAGCATTCTGAGGCCACATACTCCTATTACAATACCCATTGCCACACAACAGTACAGATAGTGTTTTGCTGCCCATAGATGAGGCATGACAATGCACCTATGCCTGTGGCATGTGCATTAGATGCATATCCCTGTAGTACCACTGTTGGGATATACAATGGGTTGTATTGCACTCGTGGGCAATGTGTGATGGTGGGTATATCAGATTGTCATCATGGGTTTCAGGGAGTACAATATCCAGTGGGGGATGTGGGTGCTGTGTGCACTGTCATTACACCAAGGTATACCCGGTATATGTCCCATGTACCACTTCATGGTGACCACTGTCACCATCAACCATACAGGTAACTGATACCACAATCCAGCCCAGTTATGCATGTGCCGTGTGCAGCCTACCTGTAACACATTGGACACATGGTCAAGTTAGTTAGCAGTGACTGGCCCAGGTCTCTCCAATGTGTGTCTGCCTATTATGTTTCTGTTAATGTGTATATGATAGTATCTCACTATATGTATTGTCCATATACAACCATTACATCCCCCATTAGCATACTGTATATGTCTGGAGATGTTCTGCATTTAACATGTAACCTGGAACACACCTCACCCTAAACACTGTGTGTTGTGTGCAATGAAAGCCACACACTTCAGTAGCACTACATACCTAGGCAAGGGTCTAATCCCAGTGTTGCCAAGTAAGAGTGTGCATGTATGTGGATGGGTCTACATCACGTTGCAGATTATACACATCCCAGTAGGTCACCTGTCCATGTGGCACAGGCAATAACTGTTATAGAAACCGGTGACATGTGTTCAACTGTACCCCAGATATGTCACAGCCATGGTGTCACCACAGTGCCATACCCCTTGTGGAATATGACTGCAGACCATCCTCCTGCTGACACATGTACACCTAAAACACAAATGGATAACATTATGGAGACCACAATCAACCAGTGTTACTAACAGCTATAATGCATCATTACTGGACGGCTACACTACCTGACATGTAAGCATTAAACTTTACTCCTGACAACATGTTACACTGCAGTACTTTGGTACACTGTAGTACAGTCAGTGTGTGCATCAGAACCATATTAGCCTGTCCCTGCATTGATGTTGTGGATGACAGGGATGTGGCACAAGTATCATCATATGCACAGGGTGTGTTGTTAGTTTGCCAGAAGCCAAGGGTGGGCCATACACTTGACACCATGTGTGTGGGTGAGGGGTGTAATGAGGTGAACTGGGCATGGTGATGTGGTGTGTGTAAGTATGGGGTTGCCCTAGGTGTGTTCGTATAGTGTGTGGGTATGCATGCACACAGTTCTGCCATGTGGCTGCCCTACACAGGTGTTTATGGACAGCTGCAGACCATACCTGGCAGGTTGTGCAGTTCACTGCCTCTGGCCATGGACATGTGGACTGTGCCTGCTAGGGGTTCCATGAGCACGTCCAGGTACAGGCCTCAATGTGCTACTCTCCCCTGATGATGACAGATGTCCGCTGGAACCAGGTCCCTCCTGGGACTGGCCAGGACCACATGCTCGTGGCCTGCTGTGGTATGGTGTGGACAGAGTGCCCCTGCAGTGCAGTGGCTGGTACTGCCATTATGAGAGCCATTTGGTGTCCTAGTACGTCCACATTGACTTCCAGCTGTTGGTGTTGCTGGCCTACATCTATACGGCCATTGCCACACTCCCACCACATGTTAAAGCACAGACATATCATGGTAGATGAGGGCCATCATCTCACCAGACCATCTATCCATGAGCTCAGTATAAGCACGGATGGCACCAAACAGTCCACGGAAGTTGTCGCTTGCAGATGTGAGAGCAGCCCTCTGCAGCCTCAGTCCCTGTCTGGTGTAACGTTCCATACATGCCTGCACTGCCATGACAGCCTGAAACATGTGTCTGATGGTACCAGTTGTGGTTTGTCTGCCAGGGGCATGATGACCAGCGGCCCTACTGAGAGCACCCTGGGACATCTGCCTATGTGGTGCCCTGCCAGACATCTGGCTATGTCTGCAGTGGCCAGACACAGTAGGCATGGTTACCACACTCTCCTGTGTACTGCCACCAACCGCCAGCTGTCCCTCCACTATGGCCACATGCATCACCCTCCCTCCACTTCACTAGAGTAACCCTACAGACAAAATAACCACCCACCGACACACACACACACACACACACACACACACACACACACACACACACACACACACACATACATATACAGGTGAGGTTGCACAAAGATAGTACACACAGTCCTCCTATTACCCATCTGTCAACATGCATAACATACGGTACACAACAGCTTGCAGTGCAGCTATAGTCAAACCATACTAGCAACAGTATCCATGTGTGTGATGCATGTGCTGTGTTAGTAAGTGATTACCCTTCCCCTGGTTACCACTGCACCCATGTACACAGTATTGCTGTGCACCTGTTCTGCACCTGCCATGTACTATGCACCAAACCTCACAGGTGTACAACCCATTGCTGAATGTGTAGTAGTGTGTCAGTTATGTCAGCTCTAATGCTCACAGTCCCTATGTTTTTCAGCAACACATACCTGGGATGATATATGGACAGATGTCATTTGTGAATGCCCGATGTCTGATTTACAGATCTCAACATCAGTGGACCATGTATGACCAATCCAATACTATTACGCTGACAACCATCAGATCATACCATGGCTATGGGGAGTGTACACACCCTTATTGATATGATGCACCCTTCCTTGATCTGCCATGGGACCACATCACTGCATGTATTAAGAGTACATGAACCCGATATGTGACATATGTCCTGTACATTCACATGCAGTGTCTATGGAATGTGTTAGGTGTGCAGATGATGACCGCAATGCATATACTCCATGTATGCATACACTCTGTGTGTGCATATGCATGCACATACTTATCATGACAGTTTGTTGCACCTATTATGTGTACTACAGCAGTCAATACTCCTGGCAGGAATATACTAGCATGGGTTATCTGCATTTGCCAGTGTATGTTCAGTCTGCCCTATGCATGTCCCCCAGATCTGCAGGACTGTAAGATCTACTCATGTGTATATCCCTTGGTGTTCACACACTGCTGTCACTATTGCTGTGGGGGTAGGATTATGTCTGCCACAGTCCCTAAACCTGACTGTATGCAGATACAGCCATTCTTAGCATCCTTAGGATCCCTGCTGCAGTGCACTGATGTGTCATGCTGACACCCCTTCCCCACCTTCAGCCTTTTTGCAGCTGCTTGACAAGTAAGGCCTACACATGTGTGTCAGTTTGCAGTGTCCCATACACTGAATACCAGGTGTTACAGCCTAGTCCCAGCTAATAATGTGGATCACAGTAATACGTTATGCCATAGTGCAAATCTGTCACAGTTGCCATTGTACTACTGGTATATACACTGTTGTTGCACTGTATACGGGTGATGTTTCACTCATGTCCCTACTGTAGGCCATGTCTCCCAACATTATGTTACTCCCTGTGGACAAATTCTGCAATGACAGGAATGTTAGTTATCTTGCAGGTGTCTGACGTACCCTTCCAATACCCCATCATGGTCACCACTGTGATGCCTGCATTTAACAGCAACAATACATGCACATGTACAGCATGCATTCTGGGAAGGTGTGTTAGATGTGTGCATGGAATATACCATAGCCATTAAATGCCCGGTGTATTGGCAAGCATCAACATAAACCATACTCACCAGCTACAGGCTGCTACCTTGGAGGTATACTGGAGGGACCTACATAAGAGGGTGAGAGATGCGAAGTCAGTGGCCACACCTGTGGCATTGCTACAGGGTGGATGCAGCATTACAGTACATCAACAGTACATGTTGACAATACTACCACATATGCACATCTGTTTATTACTACTATGCAGCAACAAACTGTATATATGACATGTCAGATATGCATGATCAACCTGTACAGATGTGGATGCATAAGCAACAGTGGTCTACTGATGTGCCCTGTAGCCTTACCTGCATGCTGCTCAGCCAGTGTGTGGGTAGCACCCACTTCCACAATGGTGTCTGGCAGTTGGCTGTGTGGATGGGCAGGTGTCACTAGGCTGGAGAGGAGCTCCTCAACACGTGTCGGGAGGGTGGATGGCATGCCCCCTCCTGTTGCAAGGTGATCCCCTGGTCTGCAGCAGCACACCGATGGGCATTGCGAAGCAGGTCAGAACAATGATGCCGGACTTGCTCATAACTGCAGTTGTGCAGTCTGACATCATTGACCCTGTGGACTAGGTTGTTCCACAGGGTGGTCCACTCCTGCTTCTCATGGGCAGCCCAGCCAAACAGGACAGGGTAATACTGGATTAAATAGGTTAGCACTACTTCATTTTCAACAGCTGAATAAGATGGGAGCCATGCATGTGACATTTTGCCTGAAAGACATAAAGATGGAAACAGGTTTGAGCAATTCATACAGCAAGGTTACCACAATTCTTAATACATATCTCTGTCACCCCCACCATATCAGTGACAACAAACTGTACACACAACTCAGTAGGTATGGCTACAGCTTACCTACTAGTGGGAAAGGTATTGTATTGTACCACACTTTGTGCTATGTGTTTGTAGCCATGTTCCCTGTGTGGACACTATCATTGCTGGCCTGTTATGGACTATTCACCTGCATGCCATTGTCAGGGCCACTATGGTGCCATATATGCCTGTGGTATGCTTGCTATGTGACTGCTGCACATTTGACATTATGTGTTATTGGGGATATCTTTGCATGCTCCGGGATTGTATAGACTATTACTACCCACATACGTTCTATAACAGTGACACAATAGCATGTTACGGGCATATTTGCCAGCAGAACCACCTCTCCAAACTCATCTGCCCATGTTACCAGCCCACATCACATGTGGGACCCACCCTGGGGCCTCCTCATGTACTGGTCCAGCACTACCTTCAGGTGGAGCCACCTCAGAGGTTGTTGTCCCCCCCTGGGGGCACACACAGACATGATCCTGTCCCCTGTGGTCAGGTCCAGGGTCTGTTCCATATCAGGCTCCACAGACACATGTCGATGTGCTACATCAACTTGAGGCACCCAGTACACATTCACAGGGTCCACATGCTCCTCCTGCTCAGCCCCCATGCCAGGCACCTTCAGAATGTGGACTGCTGTTGTGAGTAGCAGTGGGTGGGAGGCTTGTTCCCATTGTGTCTATATTGGAGCCCATGGGCTTCCACATTGCAGACCACACACACACCATCCAGGATGTTTACCCCCCACATGTGTCATATACCACCCCTGTAGGCTGTCCTCTATATCTACCAACCCAGACCACCTCCACAACTATACCTGCCATACTTCCACATATTCCCATTCCCTACTTCACAGATAAGTGTAATGTGGTCCCAACAAGGGGTACACATGTGACATACCTATCCATGTTACATACACTGTTAGCTGTATATATCTGTGTGTATTGCTATGTGTGCTGTTCCCGTGCACATAGCATGCAGCACTATGGTGGTAATATAGGGGACATGTATTTACATACATGCATGTGTGCGTGTGTTTATATATATGTAGACATGTGCATATAGGTATATATCTATATATGTGTAGATATATATGATGTATATATGTGTTTATATATATGTCTACATATGGGTATCTGTATATCTGTGGACATACACACACACACACACACACACACACATATATATATATATATATATATATATATATATATATATATATATATATATTTGTGTGTGTGTGTGTGTGTATATATACACATATACATAACTATATATGGGGTACATACAGACATCAGGTCTACAATCTCAAAACTCCTTCCTGCACAGCTGCACTGTTTTGCCTTGCTACAACACAGACAGGTGCCACATATCGACACAGCCTAACATTAGGGAAATTTGTAGGGTCAGATTGCAGGTAACCCTATTACACACCTATGACATTTCAGCATGCTACAATACCGGTTAATCTGAGTGTCCTGCAAGTGGTGGGCTGTGGAACCCATGTGTCCATCATTATGGCATTACTTCCACCACTAGCTATTGGCCGCAGTAATATACATGCTTTCCATTACACAACACACACTATGATGGCTTACATCTTATCAGTCAATGCTGCTCTGCACAGTTGACGGGTATGGCCCACTACCCACATGGACAGATTCTATTGTCCTTAGCAGTTATTCAGCTGAACATCATTACAACAACAACACCTGATGGCACATATACATCATTCCACATTATCTATCCCATTATTATAGACCAAGTACAACAGTCAGTTATATGCATATATACTTCACATACCTGTTGTGGGGTTGAAGTCTGTTCTGGATAGTGTCCTTGTCAGGAATTATTTTTAGGTTCTCCTTTGGCTTGGCCTTTAGCCTGCTTTCCTTCTTATTTTGCTTGTTTTTGTTTGTTTCCCTTTCAATTTCACTTTCTTTCTTTCTCTCTCTCTTTCTGTTTCTCTTTCTCTCTCTCTCCAGTAAATGGATTGAGCGGTTTTGAATAGATTGCAGCATGGCTTTTGTAGGTGATGCACATGATCAGGTGATGGCATCTGCACCAATCAGTGTCCTTTACTTGCTACCTGCATGCAGCATGCTGTGTAGTATTTCCAATTACCACTGTTGTGGCAACCCACTACTATAAATCCCTACATCATGTGGGCGTGGTCCCTTTACCTATCCTGTATGGTGGACATCCTTCCTGTGTCTGGGCAGCGGTGTTACAGACAGCAGGTAGCAATACCTCTTACAAGAGAACTTGCACACTCAGGCCAGCTACATAATTGAATGAAGTTCCAGAACTACAGACAGAGTGTGAGTAGTGTTGTTGTATGCATTGTATAGCACCAGTGTTACAGGGCTTTTGTGTACATACTAGTTTAACATGGAATGTAGTCTGTCTGCATAGCTCTCAACTGTGGGCCTATCCACTTGATGGCCAGATATGTGCCTGTTATGTTTTGTCTCTCCACCACACAGGTCTTGTGTCAGATATATCACTGGCAGTGTATGTTGAGTGCTATCAGTAGATGGCTACATCCATTTGTGTATCCAACTTCATATTCCTGACTAAGGGCATGTTGCAGACTATCCTGTAACACCAGTGACTTGCTTAGTGTATGACAACACTATTTCACTTATGGGCCTATGTTCCAGCCTCTGTCCTCCACCTGCATACCAGGCTTTGTCCATATGACATGCTGTCAGTGGTTATGTAGTGGTCTGTTAAGTATGTCATGCTGCCATTCCTGCCATCATTCCACTGCTGTTGTGGCCCCCACACATATTGTGGGGTTGGGTCCATATATGTGTGGGCTTCAACTACACAGTACAAGTGTGCCCTTATGCAGTCCAGAGGCCAGTGTATGTATGAGTGGTATATGTCCCTGTATGTCAGTCTATGGGATGATGCACCATAACTAATCTAGGCTGTTACAACATGTGGGGGGTATCAGGGGTAAGCTGCCTTAACATATCTGGATGTACATTACCATAAAATTCACCTTGGGTAAATGCAGGCCTACTGCTTCCTGCCATACAGACTGTTCTGTTTGTCAGTGTGATTGTGATGGTGTTAGTTATGACTTGTTATGTAACAGATACATCCCATTGTGTCAACTGAGGTTTTTACCAGCTAGTGATTGTGTGCAGAGTGTAGATAGAGGCTGCTGGACTATACATCTGCATTACTTACGGTTGATTGATTGTTATTCTGTGGCCCAGTCTGTCTTTACTGTTGTACTACTTGAAGGCCTTGGCCTGGACAGCAACATATGCAATCCTTTCGAGTATACTGTATTAATGTATCTGTTTGACAGTTGCATTAGTCTGTTTATATGTATTTCAGAATCTAAACAGCTATATGACATGGCATAGACAACTGTAATAGTACACAAATAAAGCTTCCCCATGTATGCAAACCTGTGTGTGGTGTTATATCCTTTGACCTCTGTCGTTATATGTTGCAGGCAACAATTGTCATTTGTATGGGTGGCTCATACAGTGTCCATTTGGTAAGGTGGCAACTGTAGGCATAGTGGCTGTTCCATATTGTGTGCACCCTCTATATATATGCACCTTCCTATACATATCTCTGTGTGTGTATGTGTAGTTACGTATATATCTATATATCTGTATGTCTATATAAATATATATATATATATATATATATATATATATATATATATATATATATATATATATATATATATATATATATATATATATATATATATATATATATATATATGCATTTATGTGTCTGTGCATATGTATCTTAGGAATGTTGATTGCTTCCACATTGTACATTCCCTATGGTAGCCAGACTGTACTGCATGATATGTTACTGATACCAGCCAGACATCATACAGGTGTGATGGAGTACTGTTAACATATTGTGCCCATGTTGTGTTAGGTCCTGGGTATGGGGTTTGCAACAATTGGTATTGTATTGCAGGGCAGATGTGTTTGGCTGTGGTGGGGGGATAACTATATGTACAAGACGTATGTTGCTTGGGCCCCCTCACCTCCATTAATGGTGCATGTGGTCATATATGTTTTTGTTTTGTTCTCTTTTATATCTAGAGATAAATGTCTGTTTGTACATATATAGATATATAGTTATGCTTATATATATATATATATAAACAGTAAAACAAATCCAAGTACCCAAAACTAAAGATCCAAGAAGGCAGCAGAATAACAAATGTATAAAATTAAATTTATTGCAAAGAACGTAAGCGCTTTCACGGTATAAACCACTTCATCAGACATACATCTGATGAAGCCGTTTATACCGTGAAAGCGCTTACGTTCTTTGCAATAAATTTAATTTTATACATTATTCTGCTGCCTTCTTGGATCTTTATTTTTGGGTACTTGGATTTGTTTTACTGTTCACATTTTTAGGAATTATAGTTCACTTTGTGCTCACATATATATATATATATATATATATATATATATATATATATATATATATATATATATATATATATATATATATATATATATATATATAGAGAGAGAGAGAGAGAGAGAACATATTTATGTAGACATATATATCTATAAATGTATGCATATGTATGTGTGTATATATATATATATATATATATATATATATATATATATATATATATATATATCTGTTGTGTGCAGGGTTCTGGGTTTGAGCCTTGCAGAGTCTGTTTATTTTGCTGCTGGGCAGAACAAGGGCCATTGGATACAGAGTGATTAAAGCACTTTTAAGCAGTTGTAAGTGGGTTTGTGCAGGTTTGCATGTAGATAAGCACTACTATCTTCCAGTTACTGTTTCTTATACTCAAATAGCTTCTAAATTGCTTAACCTGTGTATGCATCGCTTACCCCCACACAAACAGTATTAAACGTGCTTACTGCTGCTTAAAACTGCTTACTCCCACTTACTCCCGCACTAATTTCTTTAAAAGAAATGAAAAAAGGGTTGATAGGAAAGTGGTGAAAAAGGGGCACAAAGAGGGAAAGACAGTAAGGAAAATAGCTAGGGATGTGCAGGAAGAGTGTAGCGAAGGTCCATAGCTGCTCATTTCTTCCACAGCAACATCTGTGCATATACACTGACTTTGGAGGTAGATTTGGACACTCAAACCCTTGAGAGAGGTGTGAGGACAACAATAATATGTTGTGATGCCAATTAGACCAGATTACATGTGTCCAGTGGACACGTGTGCAAAATGGACAGCTATGTATGTGAGAGATTTTTTGAGGGGAACAGATTGCACTTTTTTTTGTTTCAGGTGAGAGTGGGATGTTGAGGACGTATAGTAGGTATATTTGGGGAGGTAGGTTGGGTAGCTTAACAGACAAGACAAACAAGACGCATACAGGGCGGTATGTGACACATGTGGGGGGTAAAAAGCTTGATGGGGAGGGGTGTTGGGAAATCGGAAGCCCATGTGCCCCCTAGTGGAAAGAGTGGGACTGAGGTCCCCACCCATGGGCAGTCACCACTGCACCTTCACAGCCCCGAAGGTGACTGTGCTGGGGGCTGAGTCAGAGAGCCAGGCCAACCTTCTAGTCGTGACATGTGGCCCTCAAGCTGGCGTAGTGGTGCAGGACCAATGGATGAGGAGGTCCCGGGTTGGGCCCCAGATGTGCTGATGCCCAGTGCCACAGCCAGCTGAGGTGGGACAGGCAGGTCTGCTGAGACCCGCATTCCCATACATGCTATGGTGTTTATGTTTTATCAACATATGTGGGTTAGTAATAGTCAGCACATTCCAGGATTAGGTATAACAGCATGCATAGATATTCCCATTAACCTAGACACCAGATATGGAACAGTTGCATAGCAAACAGAACACATGCATATATGGGACCACAGTGGTAATTACAACAGCATGTAGGTACATTGATGGCACCATGCCACCAATGTTGGAGTATTTCAATGTAGCACATGCATAGAAACAGATTTAAATAATTATCAAACAATAGGCCATATGTCCCTACATTGCAGTTAAGTCAGCATGTACCAATTTAGTTGGGTATTTAGTTTATTGTTGCAGATATGGTGGGAGGGGTGTCAATTAACAACTAGTATATTCCTGTAGTTCGCATTACTTTCCTAGTCAGTGCTGTTATCTGTACCTTACAAGTATTACTACACTACCCTATTGCATTACTTTGCACAGTGGTATGGCTGTCGACAACTATATACATGACCTGATTTTACTTGCAGTATACATCTCTTACCTGGTATACCTGTGGAAGAATTGTTTGTTAACATTAGCTAACTGTTTCCACACATACTCCCAGATTCCAGGTTGATGTTATGCACATACTTGTCCATCTCTTTTTGCACAGACTCTGGCCATGTCTTGACCACATGCAGGTGAACCGGGACATATTTAGACTATTGCCCTCTTCAACCTTTAGTGACTTACAACACTCTTATACAGGATTTCCTAGACAGTTATATTATGTAGTACAGTGTGGGTGACAGTGATGAATGATACCTTATTATTCAGCAACTGAAAACATCACAATGTCATACTGTGCCAGAGTAAACAGTACCAGTACAGGGTATCATTCTTTTATTTCTAGGCACAGTGTTTGTATCTGATGGCCTTGTGGGAGCAATGTTTGTTAGCATTACCTGAATGTTGCCACACAAATTACCAGAATCCACATTAGTATTATGCACATACAGCTCACTCTGTTACTGTCACAGCTTGACAACATGGAGGTGTAGATGGGTCATACTTGGCTTATTACTCTCATAACATTTTGGGGAGTTGCTAGTGTGACAGGTTTGTTCTTATAGATGTGTGACAATCAGTTGAATTTCCTGTTTGCTGCCTAAACATCTGGGATCATCCCACTGATTTCCCAGGGGGACAGGCAGCAGATATGGGCCATTATACTGGACATTCTGGACATATCTGTACAGTTATGGGGTATGATTCTGTATGCAGCCTACTTCCACTCCCAGGATTCAGACCATGGCTGTGTCTGCTAAAACTAAAACACTGTCCATCACAGTTGTGTGTGCTATATAGATATTGCTGTATATCTCTTATCTGATTTCTGTCTATAATTCTTGTGTGGTTTTACATTCTGACCTTGTATTGCAACACTCTTATACAGGATTTCCTAGACAGTTATTTTATGTAGCACAGTGTGGGTGACAGTGATGGGTAATACCTTATTATTCAGAGCAACTGCAACAATAACAATGCTATACAATACCAGAGTAAACAGTACCAGTACAGGGTATCAATCTTTTATTTATGGGCACAGTGTTCATATCTGACAGACCTGTGGAAGCAATGTTTGTTAGTACTACCTGAATGTTGCCACACAAAGTACCAGATACAACATTAGTATTATGCACATACATCTCACTCAGTTACTGTACACACTGTGGTCACTGCTTGACAACATGGGGGTGTAGATGGGGCATACTTGGCTTATTACTCTCATAATATTTTGGGAGGTCGCATGAGTGACAGGTATGTTCTTATAGATGTGTGACAATCAGTTGTATTTCTTGTTTGCTGCCTATACGTCTGGCATAATCCCACTGATTTCCCAGGGGGACAGAGTGACAGGCAGCAGATATATGCTACTTTACTGGACATTCTGGACATATCTGTACAGTTGTGGGGTATGATTCTGTATGCAGACTACTACCATTCCCAGGATTCGAACCATGGCTGTGTGTGCTAAAAATACAACAGTTCACATCTCAGTTGCATGTGCTATTTGAATTTTGTTGTCTGTCTTTTTACTGCTTTCTGTTTATGTCTCTCTCAGTTGTACTAAATGACCTCTGGGGATTATACCAGTCATATACAGACATTCCTACACATTTTATTTATGTTTCACAGTGTGGGTAACACTGCTTAATACAACAGTACTATTAAGTGATTGTAAATCTACATTACCATATGATACCAGAGTATACACATGCAGTCCAGCAGTAAGACCTTTATTGTCAGGCTATTATGCTTTTATTTACATACAACCTATATGAGACTCTTCCTGCCATATTCTCTGGTATATGCAGTACATGCCTTAAACAATACAGGTTTTATACAGGCGATTAACTTATCAATACTTTTTGATTTATTTCCTATGACAGTACATGCAGGAGTATTACTAAGCTGCCTCGCGTCGCAACCTCTCCATGCGACATCCATGGGCCTCCTTGTTTGCAGCCCGCTCACTTGCCACTGTGAAGGACATAAGAGGAATATTTAGCCATACCTATCCATAACATACATGAGCTGGCAATTATTAAACAGGTAGTGGAGTGAAACCTCCCCTGTCCTCCTAGCCTCTTGGATCCACCGATCCAAGTGATCCCCCTTTCGCTGCTTCAGGTTGGCATAGTGATGCCTGACCTGCTCACCAGTTTGGGGTATGCCAGTGGCACTGGTGAGGTCAAGGTTGAGATGGTCCCAGGCCTCTGCTTTATATTGGGACCCCTGGTACTTGCCCTGCAGCAGTCTCTGCTCATGGTCTTTGACAAGGAGTCCTGCCATGACTCTGGACTCCTGGATGCCCCAGTGCTGTGCCTGAAAGCACACACCCTCTCCCATTCCAGACATACTGCCTGCAAGGGGAAGCTACAACCAGTTATGAGATGTATTCCTGCCTGTTGGGTTTAAATAGGGCCAATTTCCCGCACTTTGCCATGATTTGATGGTTTGGAAAAGGCTAAGCTATGGGCAAACCTGCTTACTTAAGTTTGGCATTGTTTAAAGGGGTATACCAAAGGGCAAATTGAGTTAGCTGGCCTACACAGGGTCTATATTAGTTCATTGACAGCTTAGGTTGTTGAATCTGTAATGATCGACACCTAAACATCGAACTTGCAAAATCTTGAACGGTCATTTCAGCAAATTCTTTCCTCGAGAAAGAAGTAATTTGGCCATTATCGTGGATTTGCCCTATCGGCAATATGGAGCGATCTCAGAGTTGATATATTTAGTTAGGTGGGTGTGGGGGCAAAGCCCCCCACTTTATTTAGGTTGAAAAGTTAATTTTGCTCGTGAACGGCCTACTGACTTCTTTTCCGAGGAAAGAATTCACTGAAATGGCCATTTGCAATTTTGCAAGTTCGACACTTAGGTGTCGATCATTACAGATTCGACAACCTAAGCTGTTGATGAACTAATATAGACCCACCTACACATTGCTTACATCTACTAAGCTGGGCTGTGCAATGCTTAGGATTGCTTAATATTTCATTTGCATTATATTTGCTTTTTGGCATTGATTTATTATTCATTACATGTTATATATGTGTCTGGTATCCATGATTCATGTCTACGTACACTGTATGGGGTCCTTGTGTTTATTAGGGGACTTCAACACGTTATTACAATTACACCTCATATCTGGGCTTACTGCAGTACACCAGTTCATATATTTATGTTATGTAGTAGGTTATACAATATGACTGTATATAGATTCCTTTCACATGTTCAGTTTGATTTTCCTATAGTGAGGATTTGTTTGGTGATACCTCAATCTTATGTACTGCTGTGATGGCTTAGTGGTTAACTACTGTGACTATAGTGTACAGGGTCCTGCGTTCAGGACCTGCAAAGGCTGTTTATTTTGTTTCTGGCCAGAACAGCAACTGCTGGATACAGAGTGATTAAGGCACTTTTAAGCACTTGTAAGCGTGTTTGCATGGGTTTGCGCAAGGGTAAGCTATGCTAACCTTCAGTTAAATACGCTTACAGAGAGTTAACTTCAATATTGCTTAACCTGTGTGTGCATTGCTTATCCCCACGCAAACAGGATTAAACCCGCTTACTAGTGTTTAAATATGCTTACTTCCGCTTACTACTGCTTAATCGTGCTTACACTTGCTTACAGGTGCTTACTCCCGCTTACCACTGCACTAATGTAGATAGAAATGTCTGATGGTTCTTGGGAAGGTGGGGGATTTGGATACTGTATGGTGTTATCATTCATTACACATTTTACCTTCCATTTGTATCCCTGATTCCTGTGTACATATACTGTATGGGGCACATGTGATTATCTGTGGACTTTGCAACATTATGACACTGACACCTCAAATCTGCATTTAATGCAGTACTCCAGTTCACAAATATATGTTATTTAGTAGGTTATGCAACTAAAAATTTTGGTCATAAAGTAATTTGACATGGAAAATGGAATGTGCTACAGTGGGACTCAAACCAAGAATGACTGCTCATAAGGTGAATGCTCTACCCACTAAACTATTGCTGTACTGCTTCATTTGCATATATCTTGCTTTTTATCCTTTTCTGCCATTTATGCTGCATTAACCGTAGCTAAGTGATCGGCAAACCCACACACCTATGGTTAAATGTAATCTGTTTCATAAAAAAAAAATCTTTATATTTGTTGTTTTACCTATTGCTCTTGTACACGTGGGGGATGTTGCTGGGGGTATACGTACACCTATGAGTGGTCTCGCTCATTCTTTTATAACTTGTCTGCTGTTCTTCATTGCAGGGGCGTGTATATTCTGAGAGCTCTGCTCTCAGGCACACCTCCTGCACTCTTACATGCTCTGTGTAAGATTAGGAGCTCAGGCAGCTCGCCTTCATTAATACGCATGGTGCGCTGCCGTCCTGCTCCTAAACATCCACTTCCATGCAGGACTAAGCTAGTCCTGCATGGAAGGTTAGTAAATCCGGGGGAAAGTCTTAACCTTGAGAAGAGCATGTGTAGGACCAGGATTGGTTAACATGCTGTTTAAGCAGTGGTTTGAAACTATTGAGTTTGCTGGAGAATTTTATTTGTGTGGGATACTATTCCAGTATTTAGCAACTTATGGGGAGTAGAGCAAATCTCCTGCAACATTATTTGACTTATCTGTAAGTAATAAGAGCTTGTTAATAGAGCAGAGGTCCCTTGCTTGACAGTAGTGCAGTAAGGCATTATTTTATTTGATAAAATCTCCAAAGGTAGGGTATATAGTACAGGGGAAAGAGGATGTCCCTGTCTAGTTCCTCTATTCAAACTCAACTTGTCAGACAAGGCCCCTTCTACTTTTTTTTTACCTCAGAGCCTGCATATACTTTCCTTTTAACTTTGTTATATTACTAGGAAATGCAAACACTGCCATTGCTGTATTGCTCACAAATAATAATGGTAATTTTTATGCTCTGATTCCCCTGTGGATCATCACTGATCTTTTAGTATTATCAAATGTTGGTCTCTCTTCCTGAAAGCAACATTGTGTAACCTAGGTAACATCTTTGCCATTCTCTTAGCTAATGTAGTCACAAACACTTTATAATCATAATTTAAAATTGAGATTGGTCTATATGATGCAGAGTCTGCAGGGCCCGTGCCCTCTTTCAGTAATACTGTCACCACTGCTTTCTTACAAGCTGCAGGTTCTTCTCCCCTTTCAGAACACTATTCAGCAATGCCTTCATATAGTCTCCTCCCTTCTAATTTCCATATTTCTATGGGAATACCATCTGGTCCTGATGCTTTCCCTGTTGATTAATTGTATATTGCAGCTTTTACTTGTTCGTTATCAAGCTGGACTATTAATTGTTGCGCCTGCTCTTCCTGTTTGCCTTACTTAAATGTTACATTTATTTTTTATTTATTTTATTTTATTTAACATTTGTTAACTGGGGGTGTCTGACTGAACCAAAAAGGCCCTTTTCAGCAGAGGCCCAGGGAGAAAAGCTCCACATAGAAAAATTACAGATACATTTAGATATTTAGACATGATCAGTATACACACAAATTACAAAAGACATGTTTTTATAGTGGTATGCAGCACATCAACAGTTACAGTGGAGAGAACAAACAAAACAATATTAATTTAAAAATAAATGTAATTAATAGATTTGTGGTGTACAGCTGAAATTTGGAACATAGGTAGAATACATACATAGTACGCAGGTACAGTACATACATTGTAGATTAGCCAGTGTTTGTGAGTAAGATTGAAAATTGAGTAAGACTGAAACTAAACTACATACATACATATCTCAGATTGTACAGTCTCCCGATTTCCCCATCCTCTGTTGTATATATAAGTGTTTACAGAATTTCCATATTATCCATTATCTTGTCAGGATCTATAGTTATTCTTCTTGTCATAGGGTCCCTGAGTTTTGTTACTTCTCTGTCTACTTCCTGTTGCTCGAGTCATTGCACTTTAGGATTGTTTTCAAAAATAATTGCTTGACAGCAACCTTTTTAAACTCATGAATATTATCCAGGTACTAAATAATTTTTCACTTAGCACTCTGTACCTGTTTCTCTTCTTGATCTGTAAGCTTCCTTTCTCACATATCTCTTTCTTCCTTAGTTCTATTATATTTTTAAATCCATTTTATCTTATCTCACACACTAGGTTGCCTTTCTGAAGTGATCTCTATCTTTTTCAATGGCTCCCTAATTACCCAATTCTTAAATTCCTATCTTTTTAACAATTATGTAAGAAAATGTCAGTAATTCTCTGTTTTCTAACATTATGTCCTTAACTTAGTTCTTATTGGTACATGCTCAGATATACTTATTGGATAAGTCCCAAAGCTCCTAATCAATGAACATGCTTCTGTGATATATAATCTCTATCCAATCTAGCCCAATTATTGTGGCTTGGGGAATAATATGTAAATTACATCTCAACTTTTGCCAGTGAGGTAAATCCTCCTTACCAAATACCTACATGCATCTCTTTAAATATCTATTCTGTCTAAGTTTATTTTTTCCATCTGGGCCATCAGATACAGCCTCATCATTATAGACTAAGTTCCAGTCATTACCAATAAATAATGTACCGTGCTGAAATTTTATTATATCTCTCAAAACTGAGATCTAATCAACATCATCATCAACCCCCTTTTCCCATTTTGTCTAAATGGGGTTAGGTATCGTGTCAACTGTTGCCATCTCTCTTTCTATTCAGTGCCACACTCCTGCTTTCTTCAACACTGATGCCTGACTTTCACAGATCTTCTCTCACACATTCCATCCATCTGTTTGCTGGACACCCTCATTTCCTCTTGCCTTCTTCCTCGCTGTCCTAAATGTTCTTCACCACATTGTCTTCTGATTTTCTGCTCATGTACCTGAACCACTGTAATCTCTTCTCTTTGACCTTTTCTGCAATTGGAACTACTTTGGCTTGAACACTTATGTGGTCATTTCTTCATCTGTCTGCTAATGTGCATCCTGCCACTTGTCTCGGTCACTTCATCTCCATCACCTCTAGCTTCCTCAGTTCCTCTGCCATTACTGTCCAGGTTTCTATACCATACAGTAGCACTGGTTGCACCACTGTTTTGTACACCTTAGTTTCAGCTTCTTTGGCATTCTTCTGTCATACACTATGACACTCAGCGCAAGTTGGCTGCTGCCCTTCTGATTCTAGCTTTGATCTCCTCATTCAGACTTCCCTTCTCCTCATCCACCCCTCCCAGATACTTGACGCCATCAACCTGTTGCACTATTTTCCCTTCTATCTCAATTCTCAGCTTCTTCTGATTTCCCTCCTTTGTTGCCATTATAACTATTTTTTCTGGACTCAGTCTCATCCCATGTGCCTTCAGGCTTGCATTCCATTCCTCTATCCCTTGCCAATGTTCTAGCTCAGAGTCTGCCTGTAATGCCACATTGTCTACATACAGCAACTTTGTTGATCTGTCCCCTCTAAGCTGTTTGCTAATGTAGTCCATCAAAAGTATGAACAGCAGTGGACTCAGAGCTGATCCCTAATGCACACCCATTCCCACTGGAAACCCCTCTGTGAGACTGAAGACTGCTCATACTTGAGTTACTGGGTCCTTGTATATAGATTGCACCAATTCTACCAATGTTTCTGGGACTTGAAACACTGCAGGGCTGTTGAAAACAGCTTTCTTGGGACCTTGTCAAATGCTTTCTCCACATCTAGGAATGCCCAGTTAGACTCTTTCCTCATCTTTAGATTCTTTTAAACTATCTGTTTCACTGCAAACATTGGATCAAATGTGCTGCTCATCTCCCATCTCATTTCCTACTACTCTTGGTGTTCATTTATCAATCATTCTCTCCACAACTTCCATGTAGTTTGCCTGGTGTTTGATACCTCTGTACTGCCCACAGTTGTGTATGCCCCCTTTGTTCTTGAACACTGGCACTAGTATGCTTATTCTCCAATCATCTGTGATACGCATTTCTCTCCACACTGCTATGAGTACACTCAGAATCCATTTCTTCCTTATCTCACTCAGCATCTTTATCATCTCTGCTGTGACCTCATCTGAGCCTGCTGCTTTCTCTGACTTCATTTTCCTTAGTGCTGCCTTTACTTCTTCTGTGTAGGGGTTCCTTAACTTCTCTCTTTGTGGGCTGTGTCTGGGGCAGCACAGTTTATGTGGGGTTTTCTTCATTCAGCGGCTCCTGTAAGTATTCCTTCCATCTGCCTTTGATGTCCTGTGGACTGGTGAGCAGGTTGTTGCTGGCATCCCTTATGAAGGATGTCTGAATATCTTCTTTATCTTTCTGTCTTTGCCTTGCAACCTGATATAGTTTCTTTCTGCCATCTACTGAGTCACTTGCCAGAAGCTGGTAGAGTGCCTTGTTCTTTGCTATTGCAATTCCTTTCTTAGCCTCTTTGTTAACCAACCAGCATTCCTTCTAAGTCTGGTCCGTCTTTTTGATCTCCAACTTTTTCCTGCACTCCTTTCTTTTGATGACTTCCTGGACTTCTGCATTCCACTACCAGCTTTTCTTATGTACCTTATTTCTGTATCTGGCTCAGCCGCATATCTGTTCTGCAGTCCTCTCACATGTTGCTTTGAGGCATTGCCAGTCTTCTTCATCTCCTGCTATTTCCTCTTCTTATTGAGGTACTAGAGCCCTGAGTAATGCCTTGAACTGCTGTGCTGTCTCTCCAGTCAACATGTAGGTCTTCAGCCAGGTCTCTGTTGACCTTAGAGACTTTTCTGACCACTGCTTGCAGCTGTCTGTGGCAATTAGTGGTTTATGCTTTAAGCCAACTGTTTTATTGGGGGAGACTTTGCAATCATTGATTCTACTACAATGCCCTTTGATTACTAGGAGGAAGTCTACCTCACTTGCATGTTGGACACTCTTCTATGTGATCTTATGATTGTCTCTCTTTCTGAACCATGTGTTGGTTACTATCAAGCCATTTGACAGACAGAAGTCTAGAATGGCCTCTCCTTCTTTATTCCTTTTACCCCACCCAGGTGGAACAGTCCTCATATCCTGTTCTGTCTGTCCAGATATGTGTATTCAAGACACCCATTATCAACACCAATTCATGTTGTCCTGCTTTATCTAGTAAGTATTGAACCTGCTGTACTCTTTTCCTGTCACAATCCTGCTTTGGGACATAGGTTGAGATTATGAATACTGCCCTATCACTAGGCCAGAGTCTGATTGCCATGAGTCTGTCACGACTTCTGATGACATCTCTCACTGTCTTCTGAGGTCTCACCTCACCAGAATTCACACACCATTTCTAATCTGTCCTCCTTTTGAATAGTAGACTCTGGATTCCAAGCCAAGTGGCTTTGCTGCATTGCCATTCCACCTTGTCTCCTGGATACATAGGATGTCTTGCCTCCTCCTTACCATCATGCCATCCACTTCTAAGCTGCATCCTGTCAGAGAACCTACACTGGCTGTAGCAATTCTTAGTTCATGTTTAGCAGTTTAATTGGTTTTATTTCCATCTTTCACTCAACAGAGCTATCCCAAGTAACCCAAGCTGGGCAAATGGACACCGACTTGCCAGTAGCTTATTAACCCAGGGCAGCTTGGCTTTATGGTGGGCACACACTGGTCAGTAGGGACACATACACCCCTTCCACTGTTTACAATGGTGTAGGTCATAGTGGGCCAGCCCTCAACCCATGTATCACTGGCAAATGCCCATTTTGGCAATATTAATCAACACAACCAAATCACCTGGAAACATATTTTACACTATCGAGTGGCTTAGACCTGCAATGGCATAAAATCTGTGATGCAGGTTCTCCTATCTTGAAGATACTGAGCACCACATTAGATGCTAAAAGCAGTTGGTCTTCATAACTCTTCCCCCTGAAGAGTACCATGTATAGTCTGATGCTGCCCCCAGCTCCATCCTTGGGTCAGTTTGAGATAGAAACACTTAGTGTGTTTTTCAGAGGTGGGAGGAACCCCACAGAGACACAGGGAGAACAAGCAAACTCCAAACAGGTATTGGCCAGAGATCAGGATTGAACCTTATGCATGGCATGCAAAGACCTCAACCATTATTCCAGCTGGTTATGAGATTTAAATTGATGGTTTAAAGGGGAATATATACACATGCCAGGGAAATCCTATTTCTCAGCCAATAACCCCCTACTGACATAAAAACACCATTACTGTTTTTTCTTTTCTACTAATATTGAGACCCCTCCCCTATTAATATTCCTGTTTTCCTTTGTCCCTGAAATTTTTCTTGAATCTCTATTTTTATCAACTTCAAATGTTCCTTTCTGGTCAGATACAGATCAAGGCACATTGGTATTTGCACCTAATGTTCCTAATGTAATTCATTACTCTTTGCTTTTTTTCTGTATTTGCAACACCATTTATATTCCTTATTAAAACTGACAATACAGCCATGCTGTTATTAACATAGATGTTAGAATAACTTATATTACATAGAACTTCTTGTATATGTGATATGGCAGCATAAGTTTAGGCCCCTAGAACAGATGTTTGCTTTACCTCAGGTTTAATGAACGAGTGCTAGGAGTGTTGGGACATTCACAGCACAAAAATGTTAAGCAGATATCATCCCAAAAGTCTATATTACACTGAGTTTAAGAACAGGACTTTTAATTTGTTGGAGTAGCCAAATGTACTAAGACCTGAGATCTTTCTGGTGAGAAAAAGTTGTGGTCTCCCAAGTTTTAGGTGCATAGTGAAGTACGTGTTAAAGAGACAGTGTATTGAAACATGGACATAATAAGGGAATAATAAACTGAGACTATAACTGCTTTATACCTTGAAAATATACCAAGAAAGATAAGTTGTGTAAGGCAGAGGGGTTTTCTTTTTTTAACATCTTTAGTAAATAATAATTAAAGCAACACTAGTAGACATGCATTGATAGAAAAGAAAACCAACCATAGTGATATTTCTCATTGTTTCATGCAGTATACATGTACGTTTTCTTTTTATCAATTAACATTCACTCTACTCTTCAGACACTGCTCAGTTTTTATCATCTATAGAAGGATTTTCTAACTGGCACAGAGGCATGATGGTGTTAGGAGAGTATGTTTCAACAAAGGTACCCAAATTCCTGATAACTACCAGATTTAAGTGGCGCATCATCTATATGGTAAGCGGACATAGTACTAGATTTACCAAATGAAATTATACTACATTTCTTGGCATTGAGGGTAACCTAATGATCAACTTTCCTACCATTATTTGGTCTAGCCCTTGTTGGAGAATGTGAGCATCAGAATAGGATTTGATAACTGCTTCCAGTTTGCAATAATCAATAGACTTGGTTAGCCATAGTCCATTGATATTCACTTTCTTGCCAGAGAAGTATGTACCAAATAGGAGGGGCCTGAGGCAGACCCCCATGAGACAATGCTGGGGATGTTTTTTTGTCTAGTGCATATACCCATGACCTTATCAGTATGGGTTTCTTAAGACAGACAGTTACCTATCCAGTGAACTATGTATTGGATATTATAAGTATCGAGTTGTGAGAGTATGTCAATAATCTCAAAATGTACACTTGTATCAAAGGCCTTGGGAAGATCCAGGTAGGCATGTAGGGTGAGCTGTATGCCCCTTATAAGTAGCCTTGGAAACCCTGTCAAAAAAACTCAACAAGGTTGAGCAGATCTGACTTTCACAAAGCCTAACTGATATGTTTCTAGGGATATAAGGTCACATATTTAATTTATTAGCTCATCTATATTGCATTTCACAACCTAGCAAATAATACTAGTGAGGCTAACAAGCTTTTAATTCTAGGGTCAGTACAGAGGTCACAACAACACTGTTCTCCACACATCAGGGATATAACCAGTGGAGAAACTCAGGTTAAAGAGTTGAGGGAGGAGTTTTACTAGATAGGAGTTGGTGATTCTCAGTAGACATCCAGGGATATTGTCATGACCCATAGAACTGTTTTTTTTTTTTATTTTGGAAAGTGTGAAAAGGGCTTGGTCCAAAGTGACTTCAAGAGGGGATTTTTAAGGGGGAATGGGAAGACAGATTGGGAGGAGTTTATTTATTTATTTGATGTTTGCTAACTGAATAGGTAGGCTGGTGCAAGGATCCTTTTCAATCATGACTTGGGCCAAGTAGGCAATAACAAATTACATGGAATCAAACCACATAATTGCAAAAGTACAGAGAAAACAAGTATTACAGAAAAGAAGCATAATGTGACTATATACTTTTGTGTAAGTTGTTCAGCAATACAACAAGCAAAACATATCACAACTTCTTTGGTGAGCAATGGCAAGTGAAACTAAAGTGCATAAAATGTCAGACAAAATAGTAAAGGCATGGTGCTTTGCATTAGAAGAAAAAAAGGGAGAATAAATACCTCAGGGACTTGTGGTAGCAGGGTAATATTGTCAGGGGAAGAGAAAAATGTATCAAATGATGTTAACCAGTAACTGAAGTAATTACATCTGATTTTCTCAAGTAAGTGAATACAGAGGGATTTCTCTAAAAAAGCAAGATTACCAGACTCCTTAATGGCATCTAGTAGAGAGTTTCAGCATGCTCAGAGAACGATCTTTTGCAGCAGGCAAGAGTAAATAGAGGCTGAGATAATAACAGTGGAATTATGAAGGGAGTGATTGTCTTTTTATATACAAGCATGTATTGCAGGGGAGACAGTTATTTAGGTTCAGAAGTTTGAAAGTGAATATATTAAGGGAAAGAGTAGTTTTGTCTATCAGTGACAGACATTTTCCTTTGCTGAAGGTAATGCAGTGGTATACAAGTTTGTTGGAGAGGTCAGTAAATCTAATGATATGATTTTTAGCATGTTGAAGTTGAGTGGAATTATGTGAGGTACTGAGGGCAATGATAGACAGGCCATGTTTGAGCCTGAGAAGTAAGACATTAATGTCTATAGCTCACCAGGCTTTGACTGTGAGAAGATGAGAGATTTTATGGGAAATTCTTAGTTGAGGTAACACTTCATGAATTTAGATTTCAGCATGTTTATGGAATGTGGGTTGCTGGTTCAGAAGGACACCTAGATATCATTGTCCCATGGCATGACATGATAGATTGGGAAGAAAGATGGGAAACCGCTTTAGTGTTTGATGGAGTGAAGCTGAAAGAGCATTTGCAAGAATATTAGCAAAATCCTTGGGGTCAGAAAAGGAGATACAATTAAAGATAAGTTCAGTACAAAAATGTTTGTTACTTCTAAGTGTCCTAATATTGTTGGAGAAGACCTTATGGTTGGCTTTTGAAATGGTTGTTAAGTTCAGAGCTGGCTTTACAGTTCCTGATGATAAATCTGAGGACTTACCTAACATTCTAATCCTTTTATATTGATGACGTAGACATCTTTAATGACAGCCAAGTGCATTTTCTTTTGCTTATAAAGTTGTTGATGTGATAGTTCTACTCTATGGATTTAGTTTTAAACTTGCCATTATGCCTACGAAAGACTGGTACAGATGTCCCAATAGATCTGTCCAAGAGAGAGCAAAAATCAAAGATATAGATGGCAACCTTAGGTACATCATTTGCTGGGGAGCTAGACCTTTTGAGATTATCAGCAAAATCAGTAAATAGTAAGTAACTGATTTTGGAAAAATCCCTGAATGTAGAGGAGTTATTATAGGGACTGCAAAGAAAATATTTGGGGAGAGGGTTATAGCAAAATTATCAGATTTGACTAAGAAAGGGGTAGCAAGCAGAATGGTAGAACTAGAAGAAACATTTGCAAGGACAAGACAGTGAAGATTAGCCCTCTGGTGGGCAAACGGGGTAATTTTCTCAAGTCCATCTGCATTTATAAAATCTAGAAATCTCTAGGCATGCCTGTTAGTAATAGGTGATTGCTAGGTTATGTGTGGATAGATGAAGTCACCTGTAAGAAAGGAATTTGGTTCACAATGATTCACTTTTATAACTATTTAAGATATTCTTCATATTCTGAAGGGGTCATAGATGAGGTTCAATATTTGGCTATAATATGATAGTTCATTTTGACTGCAATATGGTAATCAATTTATTGAGTGTAACTAGAACTTTAACCAGCTCAGATGCATATCAAGTGGAATTTCGAGACAATGTGTTTACAAGTAAATATAGATACTACCTTGCAGTTGCCAATGGATCTGAATGCATGATAGGCATTTACCCTGGAATAGAGGGAGTGCTATCAGTACACTGAACCAAGTTTCTGTAATTGATCAAACATTGATGTCTCAAGGGTTAGAAAGGCCTCAAGTTCAGAGATTTTGTTATTTAGGCTCCTGGTTTTTAGCAATGATACTTTGATATTATGTGATTGACAATTTCTACACTGGGATGTCCATTTTAGTTAGCATGAAAAAATAACAGGCAAAAGGTGTAGGCCATCACTGGCAAAGTGCATATGGGGATGGGGTATGTTGACCATTTTACCCCATGTAGCCACATAATGAATCCCCCTAGAATTACACCAGTTTAATAGCCAACTATTAAAGCAGTAAGTACATCTGTCATTTGATTTGAGCATCATTGCTGATGATGGTAAAGTGCTGCTCAATAACACAGCCTTGCTTTCTACAGAGACATCAACAGAGAGCTCAATAATATCTCTCTGCGTCTTCACTATGGTGGCATATCTAAGATTGTTTGGCACCACCTGAGCAACTACAAGGTCATAATTGTATTTGTTGTAGTGTAGAGACCTGAGGGGTTTAGTGTCATCCCTAATTCTATCTCCAGAGAAGCAGCTCTCACCTTAGACCAGTCTTTCTATAGATATATAAAACCACAGGTTTGGCATCATTTCCATCCCAGAGACTAGCAAGGATCTAGAATACATCTCCCAAACGTCTGCCACCCAGGCCTTTTAAGTGGCACTGCCACATGTACGGAACATTCTACAGCTATCGTGGAACACATAGGAGTGAAGGCCAGACACATTTTGTCATTTTATGTTGCAACTTGACTATCTGGTGCTCTTGTTGCCATAGATTGCAGTTGTTCCACCATTTTTGCACCATTAGGAACCAATAATATTCTACATATAATTTAGAAGCGTTGCCACTCCATAAATTGAAGATCTTTTGTGACAGGTCTGGAAAAACAAACATTCACAGTGCACTTGTCTATAAAGAAAATCTGGCAGTGACATTACCAAAAGGCAATATAACACAAAGGTGTCTTGTTGGTGATTTGGCATTCCCCTTGCCTCTATGGGTCATTACACATATTTTAGAGCCATGTTGCTAATGAGTTATATAATACAACGCAGCTCACAAACAAAAATAGTACTGTACTGTACTTAATAAAGATGTGGTGCTGGTGCATGGACACATCAGGAGAGGTACTGTGGTGCACATTTACTAAAGACTTTGGGAGGCTGATCCAGAGATTCAGAGTACCAGTGCTGCTGACAAAGGCAGAGCACAATGAAAATGACATGGGCATATCACTGTAAATAAATAAATAACAAGTACATGCCACTATGATTCTGAGTGACTTATGAACCCACTGGCTATAGCACAAGATCAGCTGATGACCCAAGATTTGTATGACCAATCTGGCAAGCTGTGCTCAGGGAGACATTCACACTATTGTACAGTGGGAAATGTAGCATGTAGCATAGGTAGCAAGAGTAGATAGGCATGGAATGTTCCCATCAGTGGTACAGGAATACATCAGAAATGCCAGTATCTGCTGTCATATATTGTAGTAACTACCCTATCAACATATCCATGCCTCATTGTGTACAAGCCAATGTGCATCCCCTATGCATGGCTGCATGCATGTACAATATGCTCAGTACATCTTGCATAGTGCAAGAAATGCTTGTGATGAGCACTTGCTATTCGGGACACTCACAGTAATGGATGAACATATACCACCATTGTGCAGAGAACCATGTGGTGTTAGTCTTCACTCACATGGTGCTGTCATCATGACACCTAGTGGGATAAAACTGATATGGAGGAACACCTAAATATCCACACCAGCAGGTATTATAGCAACAATTACTGGTGTTGAGAAAACATTAGGAAGGTTAGCAGCATGGTATATACACCTCTACCACCCATCCCAGTAGCTCATTCTGGAGGTATATGACCCTCTTAGTGAAAAAGTACTTTTGGTAATGCAAGGTGGCATTGCTCCCTACTATCTGCTGCCTGTGACCTATCGTCTCCTCCTGTCATTCTGGGTCATGATGACTCCTGTATATATATTTGACATGATTTGTGTGCACTAGTATCATGTCATCACTGTCTCTTCTGGTGTCTAGTGAAATGAGTTATCGCTCCTCAAGTATCTGCTCATACCTTTTCTTTTCCTTTGGGCAGACTTTTCCACCAATGAATTCTACTCCCATCCAATGAATAGCATAAATCAAGCAGTTGCAATCAGGACCAGATATAGTGAGGAACATGAAAATACACCACTGTGATGGGATATCAACACTGATAATGTCAATAATAAAAGAAAAATGCTTATTAAGGCCTATAATAAGTCAAAATCTATCCACATTAAAGATTCTACCAAAAAAAAAAAAACTTGCAGGGAAAGTTTGTTCTAGATGTTGGATAGACATAATACAGAGGATTATGATTGGGTCTTCGATCATAATCAGCTTATTATTTGTTCAAGACAACAAGATCAAGAAATATATCTCAAAGGTGGAGCTTAATAGGTGAATCTTGGAGTGTGTATTGAGAATACATAATAAAAGGTTATGACCAGAGACCCGATCAAACTTATTTGCTGTACATGGAGCTTTATTTGCTCCATGAATTACTAGTTATAGGAAAATTACAAAAAAATGCAAAGTGTTTTACTTACTTTGAAAGCTGCTAAAACTTAGTAAGCACTGATATACAGACAGCAGTGCACCTATCAGTTTATTTCCTTAAGAGTGGAGCTGTATTTCTGGCGTAATCCTTAGTGATATAGCAAACGTATGAGACAAAATATTCAGGGGCAGTTGAGAGCCAAGGTATGTCTGTAGCACAAGACCTAATCGTACCAGAACCTAGGAAGTGTGGAATAATTGTTACACTCCTCCCTCACTCAAATTGCTGTTGTTATAGTCTTGTGCTAGAAAAGTGCTTTATAAGTTTATATTTTCCCAATATTGGATCACAATCATGGCATGCCATGCACTACAAATTTGTTCTCTCCAGCATGATTTACTTATGTACTGGTGGAGGTTTAAATCCCTAGTTCTTTTATTAGTTTTTGTATTAGTGGACTTATTTGCCTGGTGGAGATATAGGAGATCATGGAAGGTAAGGTCAGGAGGTCATGAATGGTAGGGTCAGGAGGTCTTGGAAGATGGGGTCCTTAATGGTAAGGCATAGATCACTACACAAGATCCTATGATTAACTGAGTAAAGGGAAAGCATTTCAAGCCTTTCCTCCTAGCTCAGGAGACTTCATGCCAACAATCTTCTAGGGGAGGATCCTCTGGGGTCTTTCTAAATGTTTACTATATCTTGAAAGGTACATCCTTAAGGAGGAATTGTGCTCAGTAATTTGTCTAATTATAACTTCTTTCAACCTGACAATATGTCCTTGGATATTAGTTGTGTTAAATAAAAAGATTTTTTTCTGACTGCTTCTGTTATGATGGTCAAATGAGAGGGAATTATAAACCCAGCTACTATGGTTCCTGACTACAGTTTCATTTTAGAGTAATATATCTACATTAAGGGAGAGAGTTGTTTATCAAACGTGCCAAGACTATACTTTTTCACTTTTAATTTTAGCCCTTTTTTCATACACTGTCACGGCTTACTTATAAGGGTTAGTTCCTACTGTAGTGAATGGTTATCAGAGGAAGATTTGGCAATAATGACTAGTTTGCAGTAATCTGCAAACTTAGCCATACAAATGTTATGTATCCTGGTATGGAGATTAGAGAAGTAGATGCCTCAAAGGAGGGTCCTGTTACTGAGCCCTGGGGCATACCAGTAGTCCCCCTTCCTACTTTCTGATGGAGCACCTAATACCTACACAATATGGGTTGTAGCTTTCAGTTAGTTGGCTATCTACCTTGCCACGCATGGTACATTTGAGACCCGTAGACTGTTTAAGATGTCAGCATGGGGTGAAGTGCTAAATGCTTTGGCCAGATCCAAATAAACTGTGTGAACGGAATGACTACTGTTTACAGCCTGTGTAACCTTCTTAAAACAGCTAACTAAACAAAGTAGACATGATTTCCATTTGATAAAGCCAAGCTGATGTGGGGCTAGCCTGATAAGATTTTTTTTTATATCATAGTTTATGAGTGCAGATAAGATGTGTTTTATGGCTTTACAAATCAGACTAGTCAAGCAAATGGGTCAATGGTTTCATGGGTCAGTGTAAGGCTGCCCTTGTGTAGGAGCAAAACCACTGAAGTTTCCATACTTCAGGGACAAGTTTTGTAGCTAAGCTCATGTTAAATAATTTAAGGAGGGTCCTTACAAGGACATGTTTAGAGCTATTTGTTAATCATCCAGGTAAATTACCAGGCCCTAATGAAGTAGTGTTTTTACTTTTAGAGAGCAACTTCAGTACATATTACCTTGTGTTATTTGAGTAGGTAAGGAAATGGGTAATCTGTGAAATTAAGATAGTTGTTTCAGGAGTAAAGATTGTAGTAAATGTGTGTGCTAATATATTTGCTATGTCTGCAGGGTCTCAGTGGGTGGTGTCAATTTGGATATGTTCAGCACACTGCTGGGTGGTATTTCTTTGTTTCCGGATGTAATTATGAAAGCCTTATCCATGCCTTCAGAAGCTAATTTGAGTTCATGATTTATTTCACTAGCCCTGTTAGAAGCTTTAAGTTCCTTACTGATATTTTTGATGCAAACCTTAATATGAAACACTTTTAATCTGGTGCATGATTAAATAAGTGTTTTCTCTTACTATATAGTTTATTTAAGCTGGTAGACCACCTGAGTGGTTTGCTCTTAAACTTCTCATTATATTTGGCTCTAGTAAGGATAGCCAGGTCTAGTCACTTTCCTGTGTAGGAATAGAACTCCTTTATATAAAAAGCAGCTGTGTTATGTCGGTCCTGGTGCTATTGCACATGAATTCTGATTCCTTATCATAATGTTTGAGAAGGGTTTTCCATTTGAAATCCTTGAATTCAAAATTATTGACTGCAGGGGTTTTAGAGATTTTGAAGGAAAATAATGTACAAATTTATGGTCAGATTTAACCATGGATGGAGAAACTATTGGGGTGGCACATGTATTGTCAATATTAGGTAGGTCCAAGACAAATACAGTTATGATTGGGTTGCCAGTCCTAACTTAATATGTGTTGTAAAAGGCACAAATGCCATGAAAATCACTCTTGAGATGAATTTTTGGCGTCCATGTAGAATACACAGAGTAATAACTTAAAATGAATTATTTGTAGTGCATGGTGCTTGTACTTGCTCCATGTACAACAAGTTAAAGTAAAAAAGAAAAAAAAAACACTAAATGTTTTTCCAGCTTTCAAAGCCATAAAGCACTTAGCGAGTGCTGTCAGGAAGGCAATTTAACACTGTATCTTCTATTTGCAGTCACTTTACTATGCCTCTCAACTATCTAGTTTTTCACAGAATGCCCAGATTTTTTTCTCATATATTTGGACTGTTCATCATAAAGTCCTTGATTTTTGGACAAATTTCTGACGATTGTTGACACTAAATAATGACAGACATTTAGAAGTCAGACTTTGTGCCCATCAGAAACTGTAGGCAAACACACATCCTCCCCCGGATTCTCAAAAGCCTGCACGGAGTGCAAGATGAGTGCAGTAGCTCACGCAGGCAATATGTCTGCCGTGCAATCCAGGAACACTCAGCAGGGGCAAGCGTGAGAGCTCCAACACTAATCTTGCATGGACTAAGCCCTGGTATGCAAATCACCTCAATTGCTGGAGAAATCCATGCAAATTAGGTGATATTGCAATCCAGGAAGCTTACAACAGTCCGTGCAAGACAAGTGCAATCTGCAGAAATGTACTCGGTTACTAACCAAGTACATTTCTGCATATTCCACAACAGAGCTATGACAACTCCAAATAAAGGCTGCATATTATTGAGGAAGCATGCCAATGGCCAAGTAGAAGGCCACTGGCATTGCAAACTGTTTAAAAAATTAATAAAACAACTTTAATTTTTTTTTTCGCCAATCTCGGCTGTTTAAGCATAGGGTAGCGGCACCCAAACAGGATCGGGGGAAAATAATAAAATAAACTGAAATGACCAGTCTAACAAAAATAAGTATTCTACCATGCAAGTCAATGGCAGGCAAAGGATAACTTGGCCAGTGAGTAGTGGTTGCTAAGGGTGGAGGCTCAGTGTGGGACATATAACTATGCATTAATAGGCAATCCTATGCAAATAAGGGAAAGGTTAGTGAATCCCAGATTTTCCCAGAGTGTGAGGCAGGTCCCAAGAGTGTAAGAGTATAAAAAGCTGGGTGCAAGACTAGGATATAGGTGACATCATGGGGGTGTGTGTCAGGCATACTGTAAATGGATTGGAGACCTGTGACTCGAGATTGCTCCTAGGTTAGCACAGCTAAGTCAGGGATGTGTCTAAGCCTAACTAGCACACTTTACAAAGTGTAAGCGGGTGTGCGAACGCGCGTCAGATCCTACAGGAAGAGAAAGGAAGTTAAACCAGGAAAAAGCAGCTCTGTGCACATATGAGCACTCTGCACGGTGCGCACATAGGCTTAAACAGGGAGGCAATGGGAAGGGAAAAGAGCAGTAGCAAGGTAATCAAGGAGAACTAGCTTAGCTGAAAGGTGAAATGTATCAGAATCAGCCAATTACACAGGCAGCAGACCAGCCCAGCACACCCCTATAAACTTTGCAAACACCTTTCCCCCTTGTTTTTCTCAAAAACCCTGCACC
Organism: Protopterus annectens; assembly: GCF_019279795.1. Taxonomy (NCBI): domain Eukaryota; kingdom Metazoa; phylum Chordata; order Ceratodontiformes; family Protopteridae; genus Protopterus; species Protopterus annectens. The sequence goes on along the minus strand of NC_056746.1, from coordinate 1,050,884,635 downwards.
GTCGGGGTATACAGATGGGGAAATTTTACAAAACGAAAGCAAGAGAAAAAATGTTAGGGGCTGCTTTTGCTATCATAAACCAGCATGTGCAAGAGGATGAGGGTGGTGAGGAGGTGAGAGCTGCTGAGCAACCCACAGTGATGAGAAGGAAAAGAGTGTACAGACCCAGGGTAACCTACCAAGGGCTACATGAGCTGGAAATAGTGGAATGCTGTAGGGTGGACAGGGACCTCCTACAGCAAATTGTTGAGCTGTGCCGGCCACACCTCACACACAGAACTAACAGAGGGGAACCCATCCCAGTGGATACAAAGGTATGTGTAGGTCTAAGAATACTAGCTACAGGCACCTTCCAAAGGCCAACTGGGGATATGATGGGGATTTTCACAGGCATCAGCATCCATGGTACTCCACCAGTTCCTGGATGCCATGTCAGCACATGAAAGTGAGCATGCATATTTCCCCATCACCCATGAGGTGTTGGCCAGCAATATGCATCTCTTTCACCAGATAGCAGAATACCCTGAGGTAGTGGGTGCAATAGACTGCACTCACATATGCATTAAAGCACCACCAGGTGAGCGGGGTAGGGTCTACATCAACCACAAGGGCTTCCCCTCCATCAACTGTCAGGTCATGTGCGATGCCCAGGGCATATTAATGAATGTGTGTTCTGGCTGCCCTGGAAGCTACCATGATTCCCACATCTGGCATCTGATGCAGCTGTACCAGAGATTTGACAATGGGGACATCCCACATGGTCACCTAGTGGGGGATGCTGGATACGCACTGGAGCCATGGCTGATGACACCCATCAGAAATGCACACACACTCGAACAAGAACTCCATAATGATGCACAAACACGAATCATAATAGAGCATGTGTTTGGGATGCTCAAGCCATGGTTCTGATGCCTGGACACATCCAGTAGAGCCTTGCATTACTCACCAACTACATGTACCCAAATTGTCCTTGTATGTGCCATGCTACACAATATGATCCTGAGGTAACAGCTGCAGCAGGAAGAGCACGGGGCAGGGCCACACAGCTCCCCACCAGTGCCAAGGCCTGCACAGGGGCAGAGTGACTCAGAGGTGGAACAACCTGAGCCTGCTCCAGTAGGTAGAAGGAGGCATGCCCAGTATGCCCTGGCCTTGGCCAAGAGGCAACGCATAGCACATGCACTGACACAGTAGGGACCCAGGGAATGACACCTCTCTCCGACTCGCACATAAAGTAAAAGCAATGCCAAACATGACACTACCTGTGCTCAACCATGTATAGGGAGTGTACTATGTGAATCCAACATAGGCAGCCATGCATAACCACCCTCAATACTGGGACACCCACAAGGTAAGTGATGCACACATGCCAGTCGGGGGGGCACATACCCTACAACAGTCACAGCCAGCAGGATAGGTGTAGACAAACTCAAACAAATGCTGTACTATGGCATCTGAATGAGCCCCATGGGTAACCCCTACCCCAGCCCTACACAGACAGACTACAGCAGGCCAGCCAGTTGGATGTCAGTTGTGAAGGCTAGGAAGTCAGAAACTAATATGTAGGGAGTGAAAGCTACGATTTGTAGTACACTGGTATGCCTCTAGCCAGCACGACAGGTAAGGCTACAGAATGAAATGGTGTACCCGACATACCAGTACAGTCCTAGCAAATGTATAAAAGTGTAAGGTGTGCCCCACCATCCCATGTTCATTATGGTAATAGTCAGGTGTGCCCCCCCACCCCTGTGTAGAAATGTAGAAATGGTTTGGTGTCCCCCGCCGCTAAGCAGAAATGTAGCAGCAGTCAATGCCAAATGACTGATGTATACCCTGCAGACACAGCATGCTAAAGGTCAGCACCGCAGTACAAACCACCTGGACTTGATCCACACATGCAATATAGATGGCCATACTGGGCATGCTCACAGACTTATAGGAATGAAGGCAATGTCAGTCAACAACATACTGAAAGCCCATACTGGGCATGCTCACACACTTAAACCCAAGAAGGCCATGTCAGCAAACAACAGTGGACCAGACATATCTGGCAGTTGCAGTTCTCAGTGCAGAAACATGTCAGTATGCACCACTCCTGCCTCACATACACAGTGGATAGGAATACAGACATATATGTAAGGACAGCACACTTTAATAAGCCAAAGGTAGATGGACATAGATGTGTTGAAGAAGGTGACCATGACAAGGAGACATCTGGGCCTCTCCCACCCAGCACACAGCCAAAGGGCCCCAAAGGCATGAGGCGCAGGTGTCACTCACTGCAGATTCTAGCCACCAGTATCTGTCAACATGGCGGCATATTGCACGTGCCAGCTGTGCAACACAACTGTACAAGGAAGATGTCACCTAGTAGCTGTATACACATACCTGTGGCATATGACCATGTTTGTACCTGCATGTGGCATGTCAACCCCAAGATGAATGTGTTACGGCCCATGCACACACTGCCCTCCCCACAGCAGTGTCATGACAAGCCTGCTGAAGTCATCCAATGTGAAATACACCTTTGGGAGAGCTGTATCTCAGTAATCCACATGGTGCGTCCCATAACTGTGTACTGCTGTACTGATAAACTAGTTAGGTAGTAGTCCTAACCCCAGACTTGGCAACTGTGTGAATGTGTGTATGTGTGCATGTCTCGGTCTCTGGCTGTGAAGAGAGAAATGCTTTCTAGGCTACTTACACTCAGTACAGTTCATATACACAACATTGGCAAGGCTACAGATGTCACGCACCTAGAAATACACCTCTGGGGAAATCATAGCCCAGTAATCTCAGTAGTGCACCTTGTAACTGTGTACTGCTGTAGTGTGATAAAGTATTGAGGTAGGTGTTCTAACCCCAGACCTGACAACTGTGTGTGTGTGTGTGTGTGTGTGTGTGTGTGTGTGTGTGTGTGTGTGTGTGTGTGTGTGTGTGTGTGTGTGTGTGTGTGTGTGTGTGTGTGTGTGTGTGTGTGTGTGTGTGTGTGTGTGTGTGTGTGTGTGTGTGTCTGACTGAGTAGGGAGCAATGTTTTTAGGCCACTCACACCCCGTACAATACACATACTTGACTTTGTCAAGGCTGCTGATGTCACTCACCTAGAAATACACCTGTGGGAAAGTCATAGCCCAGTAATCTCTGTAGAGCATGCTGTAGCTGCGTACTGATGTAGTGTGGTGTAGGACTGTGGTAGGGTTCCATCTCCACCCATAGCAGTTCTGGATGTTTTGTGTGTGTTGCAGTGTCTGTGTATGGAGTAATGCATCATAGGCTACTCACTCACAGTACATTTCAAATGCCCTACACTGGCAATCCTGCTGATGTCATTCAATGTGAAGTAACACCTTGGGGAGAAAGTTCTTTAGTAATGCCTGTGGTGCGGCCTATAACAGCTCTATGCTGTAGTGTGATATAGACCTTGACCAGGGGTTCTATACCCCCACATGTCAGTTGTGAATGTTATGTGTCTATCTTACTGTCTGTGTAGGGAGCAATGCATTTTAGGCTAGTCAATTGCAGTACAGTTGAAATGCCCTACTTTGGTAAACCTGCTGATGTCATTCAATGTGAAATACACCTTTGGGGAAGGAAGTCACTAGCAATCCCTGTGGTGTGTCCCATAACAGCTCCATGCTGTTGTGTGATATAGACCTCGATCAGGGGTTCTATACCCACTCATGTCAGTTGTGGATGTTTTGTGTGTGTCTCACTGGCCATGTAGGGAGCAATGCATTTTAGTCTAGTCACTTGCAGTACTGTTGAAATGCCCTACTTTGGTAATCCTGCTGATGTCATTCACTGTGAAATACACCTGTAGAGAAACAGTACTCCAGTAATGTCAGTGGCACGTATTATAACTGCGTAGTGCTATCTATAGTGTAATAAAATAGTTAGGTAGGGGTTCTACTTCCAGACAGGACTGGTGTGTGCATGTGCATTTGTAACCCGTATTCTGTGTAGAGGTGAGTGTGTGTCAACTGTGGGCATTGTGGAGGGGGTTTTGCTAATTTATTTTATGGTGGCCCTACTATATTTCACAATGTCAACCATACAGGGATAACAGATGTAAATTATCTGAGAGGCTGGGGTGCAAAGCCATACCTATACATGTGACATCAAGGCCAGACAATCCAAGTTAGCAACCCCACTATTACCCAGAGCACACACTCAACACATGCGTCATATGAACACACATGCCTAGGCAGCATGCAATATGTGGGTAGTACACTGCATATTGGCCACTGATAGTAGCTAAGCAAGGATAGCAGTGGGCTACAGAGGGCATGTCACCCTGCCCATCTGTCCAATATGCATGTACATGCAGACAGTGCACCTCTACTATGTTCCCCAATGAACACCTGCACCACCTGTGGTGCCTTCACATGTGACTCACAATGGACATACCATGCCTGACAACATTTCCTGTATGGACAGATGACACTGACATCAGGGAATGCTGTTGGCATGCCATCAATGTAGGTGAAGGGTAAACCTGCTGCCCAGTACCAGTCCCTGCCACAGGTGGGCAAGACTGGTACATCTGATGATAATCTGCATTCACAACATGGACCAGACACCCCAGGTACAGTTCCACATGTCACTGTACATGCATGTGGTAGGTGTGCACATCCCAGACACCATCCATGTCATGGACTAAGGAACACATACATGGCATGTGGTGTACAGCATTGGCCATACACAATAGTCACCCAGGTGACTAGATGGGGGAGGCAATACCCACCTGTGTGGGCAAATGCAGTAACTACAGGCCTAAGCCACAATGCAGACCATTGTCATGTGGCCTGATGCCAAGGTATACCCATCGTCTACCCTTGTACAGTCTGCTGGCACAGTTTACCACCACACTCCTGTGTAGACATGCCCCCATGCATGTTAGAACTGGCACCCTCTGTGTTCATGTGTGTGTGTTGTATGGTGCGCATGTCCACATCCACACTCACTACAACCCCCCCAGGGCATACTGAAGCATGCTGTCTGATGTGTGACATCTCCTCATACCCTTTGCCCATACGACCTCCATATGACCAGTGTGGTGCATGTGATACATGCACATTGATGTGTTGTGGCAATCCCACTAGTGACGAGTTGCACTCCTAGCCCTGCCAAGTGTGTCACTGTGTGTGCGTCCCTGTGTGAGTGTGCCTGTCTTGATGCTGGCACCTGTACATGCAGACAGGTACGTGTATGACACCTGCCGTATATCTACTGTATCCCTGTTGTAGATGTCACTCACCCTCACATATATGTTCTGAGTGCTCCACATCAGGTAACCCATGTGGTGTATCCAATAACCGCATCAAACTGTGATAGCACTGCATAGCTGTCAGGGGTTTGATACCCTGTGCTGGCAGGTGTGTATCACGAACATGCTTCAGTTTTACACTTCCACCCCTCCATGACATGTATTTGCCTCTGTCTGCCTCCCCCACTCCCTCTCTGGTGGATGTGGGGACCCACACCTGCCTTGCTTAGGCAGCAGCATGTGTATTTTATGTGATGCTCATGATCAGCTGATGGTCTCTGCATGAATTGCAGTCCTCTCCTATCTGATTGCATGTGGAACAGCTGTGGTAACAATCCCATAGCCAATTGCATGGAAACACGTTCCAGTACCTAGGAACCTCATGGTGGTGTTGGGCCTTTTCAGTCACTGTGAGCAGGAACTAGATCTGTTGTTTGGCAAACAGCATCCCAGATGGATTGTGGATTCACCTCCAACAACATACACTGTGGAAACAGGCCAACAAACAGGAGGGGGATGTGCCTGACCTGACTACAGACTGTAAGCGCTGCTATACTGCATTTGGAGTAATGTTGGTTTAATAGTGTTTGTCTGGATATGCCTGTCGTACATGTAGTAATACCTGCCATGTCAGTTCCATGTATACGAGGAATCCCCATCTGCAGGGACATCTGCAGACTGGACAGTGTAGTGCCTATGGTTTCATTTGTTATCCACAGTGCATCCCTCTGTGGAATGCAGACGGTAGTGTGAGGATTGCAGTCTGCAGATGGTGAAGGCCATGACAGTTACTGACTTCATATCCCTCATAGGACATATGATGCAACAAACACCGCTACAATGGAAAATATGCAAGGTTATCACAGCAAAATGTCTATACTGGCCCTGTGTATGTGCTGTCAGCCACACCACTGTCAACGTTTGTACATAGGGTGTGCATGAAGTAGTGCATATGTGCTGTACGCCATAAATAGTGTCATCATATCTGATAACAAGCCAGTGATATATCAGAGTGCTACACATGTCATGTACAGTAGGGGTTATATTTCATGACATAAGCTGGACATTCTGTGGATGTATGTACAGTACTGAGGTCTGTGTAGTGATGGTGAATGTCGGCAGTGTGTTTATTGTTAATATGTACTTTAACCTGTGTACAGACTGTGATAGATGTCATTGTCCTACCTCCCCATCTATCAGATGTTACATGCTGCCCCACTGTATGGTACCGTTTCGCAATACATGTTTGTAGGGCCATACACACACATGTCCAAAACCACAGACAGCCATCAGACCAAACTGTGTATCAGCCCAGTATATGTAGGGACATTCTGTGACTGGCACATATGAGGATGGTGTAGAACCGATAGTCCATATACTGTAATATTATGCTAGCCTACCATATGTGGCTGTGGCTGTGTTCACATTGGTTGTGGTAATGCACTGTCATGCAGGTGTATCTTACCCTGTATTGTGACATGGCTGTTGATCCTGCTATATATGCAAGTACATGTGCATTCCCCCATACAAGATGTAGGCCAGTGTTGAGCCAGTTTGCCTGTAGCCCACACAGTGCATTGTTACATGCCTAGCAGCATAGTGTACTTAACCAGTGGGATGTCATGTGCAGATACTTGCTAGATGTACTGCTGCCGGGCCTCCCTTAAACATCTGGTATGGCAGACAGACCAGTGGGATGCTGTACAGATGTATGTCAATATCTAGTGGGTAGTATGTGTCCATGGCACCCCTGTATTAGCAGTCATTATGTGTCAGGCCAGACAGGAGTGTGTGACTCCAACACCTATGGTGCCAAATGTATACCAGTCGTTATGTGTTATACCCATCTACATGGCTATCTACATCCATATTGTCAGACCCGGTATACATGTGGTGTACTAAGGGAATATGTGCATACCACTGGACTGTACAGGGTGTGCCTGAAGTTCCATATAAAGTGGCCAATATCTCTGCTGCACTCCACTGGGGCATTACATGCTAGTAGCGGTATATTACAATGATGTCCGTAGGATGTCTGTTGGTAGCCAATGGCACACATGTTATAAGCAGATGAGCATCCACACATACCATGTCTGTGAACACAATCCCAATGTCAGTAGCAACAGGCTAGTAATATACCTGCTATACATACCTGACATCCCCTTGTACTATGACATTGTGCCTGTAGGGGCTGGGGTACAGCTACACTTCATGTCCGGGACATATGGTGGAAATACATGTACCCATACCAATCCAGATAGCCATATATATATATATATATATATATATATATATATATGTATATATATATATATATATATATATATATATATATATATATATAAAATGACACGTGTACTACATTGAATTACCACTGTCATGGCAAGCACCCACTATAAATCCCTACAGCATGTGGCTGTGGCCCCTTCATATTTCCTGTGTGACGGACATCCGTTCTGTGTATGGGCATCAGTGATACAGGCAGCAGGTAGCAAGACCTCTTACAGGAGTACATGCACATTCAGAACAGACGCATTTGTAGGAGGCTCAGGAACTACAGACAGACTGTGGGTAGAGTGTGTAATGCTTTGCATAGTACTGGTGTTACAGGGTGTGTGTGTGTGTGTGTGTGTGTGTGTGTGTGTGTGTGTGTGTGTGTGTGTGTGTGTGTGTGTGTGTGTGTACATACTAGTGCACCTTGGAATGCAGTCTGTCTGCATAGGTCACTACTGTGGGCCTACCTCTTGTTGGGCAGAGGTATGCATATCATGTGAAGTCTGTCAAGCCATGTGTCAGATATGACATTGGCAGTGTGTGTGTTGCATGCTACCAGTACATGGCTACATCCAGTTCTATATCTTACCTCAGTTCCCTGACTAAGTCCTGTAACACCAGCACCTTGCTTGTGTATGGCAACAGTGTACCACATATATGCCTGTGTTCTAGCCTCTGTCCCCCATCTACATACCAAGCTCTGCACATTTGTCATGCTGTCAGGGGTTGTGCTGTAGAGGGCTGTGAGTATATCACACTGCCATTGCAGCCATTAGTACACTGCTGTTGTATCCCCTGCACATACACTGGGGTTGGGGCCATATATGTGCGGGCATCACCTACACAGCACAGGTGCGCCCTTATGCACAGCAGAGGCCAGTGTATGTAACAGTGGCATATGGTCTTGTATTATTGAGTCCAGGTGGGAAGCACCATAAATGACCTAGGCTGTTACAAATGTGGGCGTATCAAGGGGGAGCTGCCACAAGGTATGTGGATGTACAGTACTGTATACTCCACCTATATTGCAACTACTAACATGACTTGAGGTACTGCAAGCCTACTGCCCCCTGCAATACAGACTGTTCTGTGCATTATGCCTTGATATGTTCTGGGTACAACCCATTGGATCACACAATATCTGTACCTCCTAGGGAGATTTTACAGAGTGTCATTAGAGGCTGCTGAACTACACACCTGCAGTACATACTGTTGATTGTGTGGTACCCTGTGGCCCAGTCTGTCGGCACTATTGTACATTCTGAAGGGCTTGGCTTGGACTGCAACAGTTGTGAACCTTTCCAGAGCACTGTATAAGTGTAACTGTTTCACAGTTGCACTACTCCGTTTATATGGTTGCCAGTATTGGAACAGCTATATGATATGGCATATAGGACCATTAAGGTACACAATTAAAGTAGTCCCATTTCTGCAAACCTGTGCGTGGTGTCTGTACTATCACCTTTCTATGGGTATATGTTGGAGGCAATGATTGACATTTGTATGTTTAGCCCATACAGTGTCCAGCTGTTCAGGTGTTAACTGCAGGCATACTGGCTGTTCCATATTGTATGCACATCCTACATACATATCTACCTGTATATATATCTGAGTGTGTATGTGTAGTCATGTGTGTGTGTGTGTGTGTGTGTGTGTGTGTGTGTGTGTGTGTGTGTGTGTGTGTGTGTATATATATATATATATATATATATATATGAAATATATATATATATATATATATATATATATATATATATATATGTATATCTGTATCAGCATATATGTGTATGTCTATCTGTATCCTGGGGATGTCAACGGCTTCCACATATTATATGTCCTGTAGTAGGCGGACTGTACTTGGTAGTGTATTGCAGGGCGCAGGTGTTTGGCTGTGGGTGGATGCCTATTCGTACAAGACGTATTGTGTGTGGGCCCTCTCAACCCCATTAACGATGTATGTGGACATTGGTGTATTTGTCAATCTGCAATTGCTATCTACAGATTTATGGCCATGTATACCTATATAGATATATTAACCTGCTCACAGATATATATGTATATGTGCATCGATAGTGATATATATGTATATAGAGGTAGTAAAACAACACATATATTTGAATACATGTGTATCTATACATATATGGGTATGTTGTATCTGTTAAAGTTGCACTATAGTGACACACATAGACATCTAGATGTTGGTAAACATTCTCTGCACTGTTGTATTACAGGACTGGCTGATATGTTTCTGAAACATTGAATATCTGTGTATCTGTCATGGCTTAGTGGTGCATCGGTGTGCAAGGTCCTTGGTTTGACCCTTGCCAGAGTAGTTTAATTTGTTGCTGGCCAGAACATGTCCCATTGGCTAGAGAGTGATTAAGTCACCGTAAAGCAGTTGTAAGCAGGTTTGTGTGTTCTGCCCAGCAACAAAATAAACAGGTCCTGCAAGGCTCGTAACCAGGACCCTTCACATCATAATTAAAGTAATTTACCACTAAGCCATGACAGATATGCATAATCATGATGTGTCCACATACATATCATCCAGCCCAGATATCCAACACTACAGGGAATGTATTCCACCATGTAGATGTATTTGTGTGTGTGTGTATATATATATATATATATATATATATATATATATATATATATATTCATCATTGAATGGATATCACATATCTATATATGTAGATATAGGTATAAACATATATATATATATATATATATATACAAGCCAATATATACATAGATATGCATACGGCTAAATATATATATATATATATATGTAGATATCCACATGTCCACAGATAGACAGCACTAGGAATGCATATATGTTAGCATATATATGGCTCACCTTTCAAAGGGAGAAGTCCATGTGTTCGGAGGCTGGTAGGCCTATAGTATGTTCCCAACATTGCACAATCCTGCAATACATGCATAGAATGTGCAATGTGCGAACGTCAGTATGCATTCACTCATTGCAGATTAGGCAATTTAGTTGCGGATGCCACTATAGTGGGGATGGGGAATAATTGTCTATCCCCACTGTAGTGCACACTAGGGGTTCGTATATCACAGTAGAGTGGTTGTGGGGGGGGGGGTGCAGGGAGTCATTCACCCCGCCAGTACAATATGTATTCCAACTTGCAGTTCGAGTGTCAGTGAAGGTGCCTGTAAAACTGCAGTTCTCTTAACTGTGGTGCAATAAGAAATGACAGGTTAGTCCTTTCTGTTTGCAGAAAGGGCTGTTCAAAGGAATGATTGTCCCCCTGTCAAAGGTAAACACATATATATCAATATAGGCATATATGGACATACATCTGTAGATGGAACTGGGAATGTAACCACAACATATATGTCCACATGCTCCATTGATGGGTTTGAGAGACCCAAACAACATACATCTGGCATGGATAGGTATTCCCACCCCCCAGCCAAATACGTGTGGCCTGCAATACACTACCAACCTTAGCAGATCCCGTAAGCAGGACCCTAGATGACAAGGGCAGTACACGTTAATAGTACTTCATCCCACCTGTACGATGTAAGGCTGGCATTACTAACATATCATGCAGTACAGTCAAGTGACATGTCATGGTTGGGGGAACCCCCTGGGCAGGTGCATTAAGTAGTTGGGATCCGTCATGCAATCCAATGGCACTACACCTGACAATGGTTTCACCAATGTTGGCAAGGACATCCACAAACCCACCATGTCAGCTGGGAACTACCACCCAGTAGCCGGATGACTGTGGTCTGCAGGGACATGGAACATACCATCAATGAACCCATGGCCAATTTCACTGGTTATCTCAACACACGGGACCCTGCCAATGTTGGACTTGTCAAAGGCAGAGAATACAACCTGAACCTCGTATAACTCCTCAACCCAATCATGGCAGTTGTAGATCAGGGTTAGGAGGCGCACAATGCCTATGTTTATCACAGCAGGCTTTTGTACACCATCCCACTTGTAGGAATGTGTGTAGTTGTTACGGGATCTACCTCCATTCACATGATATGTTTCCACCAGGACTGCTTGGCATATGTCAACATACCACAGGCGCCATCCTGTGGGCATACAGTCCGTCACAGGTCATAGATGTGTCAATACCCTCCTCCACACTGTTGAATTGTGCAGCACTACTGGGGTTGTTATAACTCACTGGGTGTGACTGTTGTGGACATGACTGCCATAATTGCAGCGACTGTTGCATCTATCCCCCCACATAGCTGTCTGTAACACTGTACAGCGTATGTAATCAGGTTGTTAGTTGTTGTCTACACCATTCACAGTAGTTGAGCGCCTCATACCCTCCTAAGGGCAGGGCTATGGCACCGGCATTGACACACACATGTTACTTAGGTGAGGATCGCAGTGGAGTGGGATGAGGGACATACACCCTGTTGTTAACATGTTCAGTACCATCCACATTGCAGATCTGTTACCTGCACGGGGACATACCTCCATGTGTACAGTCCTGCACCTGTACTGCATCCTGGCTAAAGGCACTGTGTGTTGTACCCAGCCATGGCATGTGTACCACCCACTACACTCACTGGTGTCCATTGTAGAAGGCCTGCTGACACCACTACACCCATCAGCCATGTGGTACATGGACAAACACAACACAATCTGAACAGATACTGGTGACAACAATACAACATTGTTAATTAAAGCTAGGATGCATCATGGCTGCACAGCTACACCTTCCAAGATATTAGCATTTCACTTTACTGCTGACAACATGCTACACATCATTCCATTGCTACACTGTTGTACAGTCACCCTGTGCATCAGAACCATGTTAGCCTGTCCCTGCATCGATGTTACGGATGTCAGGCAGTGGCAAAGGTATCATCATATGCACAGGGTGTGTTGTTGGTTTGCCAGAGGCCTAGGCTGAGCCATACAATTGACATGTGTGTGTGTGAGGGGGCTGAGTATTGTTATGGGCCACTGGTGATGTCATGTGTGCAGGTATGTGGTTGCCTAAGGTTTGTTGTTTATGTGCATGTGTCTGCATGCACACAGTTCCTTCATGTGACTGCCCTATACAGGGAATTGTGGGACAGCTGCAGACTGCACTTGGCAGGGTTTGCAGTTCACCATCTCCGGCCATGAAAATGGGACCTGTGACTGCCAGGGCTGCTACAGGCAGTATCAGGTACAGATCCAGACTGAGTACTGTCCCCCGAGTTTGACAGACATCCACTGGATCCAGGTCCTTCCTACAATTGGCCAGGGCCACGTGCACGAGGTCTGCTCTGACGGGTTGTGGACACCCCCCCACAATGCTGGGGATGGTACTGCTGGGAGTGGCTGTGACTGTTTGGACATCCAGTGTGACTTCCAGCTGCTGGTGTTGCTGGCATACGTCCACGTGGCTGTCACAACTGTCCCACCCTGTCCTGACACATGGGCATGACATTTTGGATCAGTTCGAATGTCTCACCCCATTGTCTATCCATGACCTTGGTGTAATTATGGATGGCACCTCCTAGGTCACAGATGCTGTCAGTTACAGAGGTGTGATGAGCACTCGGTGCCCTTACACCTTGCCTTGTGTACCGTTCCATTCGTGCATGACAGTCTGGAACATGCATGTGGTTGAAATAGGGGTTGCATGCCTGCCAGGTGCATGATGTCCAGCAGTGTCCCTGTGAACATCCCTGCACATCTGCCTATGTGATACCCCACCAGACATCTGGGTATGGCTGCTGTGTCCTCACACATGTGCCATAGATACCACACTGTCCTGGCCCATGCCAGCTCTAGGCTGTCCCTCAGCTAGGGCCAATGGTGATGAGGTGTGTTGAGGCAGTGTGACTGTGTGTGTGGATGGTGTGGATACATGTGGGTTGTCAATTGGTGGCCCAGCTGCAGCCCCTGATGACCATTCCTGTGCCTCAACACACCTATCTTCATGATCACTGTCTGTATCAGTGACATCAGATTCCCTGCGGGGGGGGGGGGGAACCCAGCCTCACCTTGCCACCTGTGAGGGGAAATCAGGGAACAGACTGTAAGACCTGTACAACACCACTAAACAGTAAATACACACACACAGACACACACACACACACACACACACACACACACACACACACACACACACACACACACACACACACGTGTGCAGACATGGCCACACACACAAACATACACACATACAGTCGACATACATGGCAACTCATACACTACACCAGACAGCACCTACAGACAGCTCCTGCAACCCCATAACCCACACAATAGCAGGCGATGGTACAGTACAGTATCACACACATACCTGTGAATACAAACATGTCAGCATGCAGGTCATATGGGGCTGAACAGCATGCAGTGCAACTGTAGTCAGTCCCCATTACCAACATTATACATGGCTGTGATGCATGGCTTCTGTTTGTAGGTGATGGCCCACCCCCTGGAACCCACAGCACCCATGTCCACACTATTGCTGTGCATCCGTTCAGCACCCTGGCATGTACTGTGCACCATACCTCATGGGTGTGCACACCACTGCAGGATGTGTTTCTGTAGGTCAGGTGTGTTTCTGTTGCTGCTCACAGCCTCTGTGTGTTCCTGGATCACGTGTTGACACATGTGTTTAGTGACTGCATGATGTGTATTCACTTAAGTCATCATCAGTGGTGCATGTATGAGTGGTAGATTACCATTAGACCAACCACACAGACATTGTACTGTACCTATGGTGAGTGTAGAGACCATTATTGACCATGATTGGGCCCTGGCTGATGTTGCTTGTGGTACACAGAGGTTCATAGGTGAATACTGTTCTATTGGTCCTGGGGCTTACAAGTGCCTAGCCACAGGGGTTCCCTGCCATGCACCACCCACTAATGTTATTCCCCTGTGCCCCTGTCAGGCTATGGCACACACATGGTGTATTCCCCATTCCCCATCCAATTGGCAAGTGTTTCTGTCAAGAGGGCCAATGAGTAGCATTGCCTGACATGTATGGGTAGTCCATTCCAGAGTGTGGTGATTCCCCAGGACAGGGCCCTATCCCTCCAGTATGTTCTGTGTAATGTGTTGATTAGGTTTAGGACCCTGGAGCGTGTGTTAGCAGAGGGAATGGGATGGCATTATATGCAGCATGTTCAACTGCTCTATGTATGACATAGCTGTGTATGTTGGGCAGATGTCAGCTGTGCCTGGACAATGTGCACTGGAGTGTAGCCACAGTTGTCTGAGATGGACTGTGCATTGCATGTGTTTGAGGCTGGTAATCCCATTAATGAGGTGTGTGCTGTGTCAGTGCACATTTACAGCATGCATTATTGGTAGGTGTGTTAGATGTGTACATGGCCTACACCTTAGCTATGACATGCACAGTGAATTGCCAAGCATAACCTTAAACCATACTCACCGACATCCGGCCGCTGCCTTGCTGGTATCCCAGAGGTACCTACAATGACATGGGATAGAGTTGATGTCAGTGGCCACAGCTGTGGCATTGCTACAGGGTGGCTGCAATATTACACTACAACAGCTGAAGGCCACAGTACTACAGTTTATGCATTACTGCTTATCGGCACTACACAGCAACATACCCCACATCTCACACATGCATGGTCTATCTGTACAGAAGCATACAATACAGTAGTCTACTGATATGCCCTGGAATCTTACCTGCATGCTCAATGTGTGATGTGTGAGTAGCACCCACCTCCATTACCATGTAGGTCTAGAGCTCTTGTGGGCGGGCAGGTGCTACCAGGCTGATGAGCAGTTCCTCCACTCTGATGAGGGTGGATGGATGTTATGTCCCCCCTGTTGCGAGGTGGGCACCCCGCATGGCAGCGGCACAACTACAATGGTGGCGGACCTGCTCATAGGTTCGGCTATGCAACCCCACCTCATTCACCCTGTGGACCA